>NW_016996581.1:0-925 GCF_001483705.2 Eufriesea mexicana | reverse complement strand
AGCCAGCGAGCGTGATTTGCGCGGGGGGAGCTTTGTTTATACCGTTGAACTTCGGCTTATTTTGGCCGACAACTTGTCTCTCGTACGAAATGACACATTCGGTCACGAGTTGCACTTCATCCACGTTCCAACCACTCTGAGGATCGTTCGGAGCCGTTACGCTATATGTGGGTGAGCTGCAGCCCCAGTGGGGTCTAATTTTCGATCGAATTGTTACGGCGGAATTTCTCGCGCACCTAATACAGCGGCCGGGAAGTCGAGAGAAAGGGAAGGTGAAAGTTTGTAAAAAAGTTGGAAGATGGACCGGAGATCCCTTTGGTCTCTGAAGAATTTAGAGAGAGTCACAAGATCGCAACGCAGTGGAAGTTGAGAATTGTATCATTCCTGGTAAGGCATGTGGAGTGGTTAGGAATGTTCCAATTAGGTAATCTGCGTCACTATATCCAGCAAATTTTGGACGTACTTCAGTCAACCTATTTTAGAGTGCATGTTTGCTGATGATGAGTAGTATTCATTTTGTAATCAAGGATCATGGTCACATCTTGCTTCAGAAACATATTTTCGTCTTTGTTCCACTGTCGTGGTAGAGTATACCTTCTCAAACAGTCTGCCTCCTCACATTACCACAGCTGTGTTCCAAATTTAATTTTTTTGTTTCGTATATCTTCGAACCTTCAACGAAGATAGTTGCAAGTTTTCCAAGAGCTTGTTCGGAAGGTGACGAAAGTTAGAATGAAGGTTACGTTTCACCAAATATCCAAAGGGTTGTATGGCTGAGAATAAGAGAACGGTATTTGCGAGCGTTGTAGATAAATTGAACGGTGACGGGGATATAGAATTTACACGGTTGCTCAGAAATTTGAAATTGTTAACTGATTAAAATCCGTTGTTAGCATTACTACCATAAACCTGTAACAAGTACCTA
>NW_016996580.1:0-331 GCF_001483705.2 Eufriesea mexicana | reverse complement strand
TATATGCAAGAATGTTAGCTCAACCCGATATTAGTCGAAACTGTTTATATAAGTATATTTTCCAGCCAGATACTATAGTACTGCAACGACTACAGCACGCCGACGGAATCTTTCCTCCGTATTTATGCAAGGAAGTAAGCTCACCACGATATTGGGACAGAATGTTAATAAAATTGGATTTTCCAGCCAGATTCCATAGCATTACAATGGCTATAGGACGCCAATAGTTTCTTTCTTCCTTATTTATGCAAGAAAGGTAGATCACCACGGCATTAGAAGAAAACGTTAATAAAATTTGACTTTCCAGCCAGATTATATAGCATTGCAATGG
>NW_016996579.1:333-589 GCF_001483705.2 Eufriesea mexicana | reverse complement strand
GCGGTCGGTTACGTTAGGATAGGATGGTTTTGACCTTTGTACTATGCACTGCTATTCGGTGGAATTCGGCGCTCTACTGAGCTGTACTTTGTTCTGCTTAGTCCTGTGGATGCCAGCAATAGTGGCCGTGGCACGTTACGTTGGGTCATGCTACATATGGTTAGGCTACGTTAGTTTCGGTTAGGTTTGGATAGCTTCGACTTCTCTGCTATACACTGCGATTTTACGTATTTCGGGGCTCTACTCTGCTCTAATA
>NW_016996579.1:0-303 GCF_001483705.2 Eufriesea mexicana | reverse complement strand
GATAACGGTCTCGGCACGTCATGTTGTGTTAGGATACGTATGGTTAGGTTAAGTTTGGTCAGCTTATGATAGGATAACTTCGACATTTGCGATACACAATGCAATGCGGTGCTTTTCTGCGTTCCACTGTGCTGTAGGTCATTCTGGTTGGCTGTGGGGAGGCAAGTAATAGTGTCCTCGGCATGATAGGCTGCGATAGGTTACATTCGGTTATGTTACGATTGGTCATGTTAGGAGAGTATAATTTCGACTTTTGTCTTGTACACTGTTATTCGGCGGATCAGTGCGCCATGCTGTGATCTA
>NW_016996578.1:0-656 GCF_001483705.2 Eufriesea mexicana | reverse complement strand
ACGTAGGATAACTAAACCAAACGAGCCGAGACCTTTATTGTTATCCACCCCAGAGCCAACTAGAACATATTGGAGCATAGTGGAGTGCAGGGATCCACCGAATAGCAGTGTATACCACAGAAGCCAGTGCCATAATAATCAAACGTAAACAAGCCTATCCTAACCAAGCGTAACCTAACAAAACATACCGTGCAGCGACCGATATTTCTGGCCCCTCCAGGGACGAGAAGGATGTAGTAGAGTACAGCAGAGTGCAGAAATCCACCGAATAACAGTCTATGCCAGGAAAGTCAATGCCATCCAAACCTAACCCGGACGCATGTGTCGTAACCAAACGTAACCTAACCAAGCCTAACGTGCGGCGACCGCTATTGCTGGCCTCCCCAGAGCCAAACGGGACATATTATAGGAGAGGAGGGTGCCGAAATCCGCAGAATCGCAGTGTGTAGCAGAAGAGTCAAAGCTATCCAAACCGGACCCGAACAAACCTAACCTAAGCAAACGTAATCTAACACATCCTACAGTGCCGCGCCCACTGCTCATGGCATCTCCAGAGTACAGCAGAGTACAGCACAACTATGTGGAGCGTAAGGATCTACCGAATAGCAGTGCACAGCTCAAAAAACTACTCTAACCTCTCATAACCTGTCCAAACG
>NW_016996577.1:1045-1362 GCF_001483705.2 Eufriesea mexicana | reverse complement strand
CCATTCATCCACACATACATCCATTCATACATCCATTTTTCCATACATCGATCCATTCATACACCCACCCATGCATACATCCTTCGAACCACACATTCATCAATCCATACTAGCAACCATCCATACATCCATCGATCCATACATATATCCACCCATACATCCATCCATCCATGGATTCATACATACATACATCCATAAATCCATACTTCCGTACATCCATCCATCCAAACCTCAATCCATCCATACATCCATCCATCCACACAACCATTCATCCATTTATATATCCATCCATACAGCCTCCTTCCCATACATCTATC
>NW_016996577.1:0-316 GCF_001483705.2 Eufriesea mexicana | reverse complement strand
ACATCTATCCATACATACATCCACCCATCCAAACATTCATACATCCACACAACCATACATCTATAAATCCATACCTCCGTACATATATACATCCATACATTCATACATACGTACATCCATCCATATATTCATTCATCCACACATCCATAAATCCATCCATCCATACATCCATAAATCTAACCATCCATACATCCATCCACCAGACCATTCATCCATCCATCCATACATACATACATACATATATCAATACACGCATACATCCATCCATCCACACATCCATTCATCCACAAATCTATACATCCATGCACTCATCCAT
>NW_016996576.1:0-569 GCF_001483705.2 Eufriesea mexicana | reverse complement strand
CCGCAGCCACTGCTATCGGACTCCCCAGAGCCAAGCAGAATACAGGAGAGCGCAACAGAGCGCTGAAAGCCCACCAATAGCAGTGTGTAGCACTAAAGTGAAAGATAACCTGACCGAGCTTGGCGTAGCCTAGCCAAACTAAGCATAACTCAATTTAACATGGCGGGAACTCTATTGCTGGCCTCAAAAAAAGACATGCTGAATGTACTAGAGCACAGTAGTGCGCAGAAACCCACGGTAATGCTGTGAATAGCACAAAAGTCGAAGATGTCCTCACCAAACCTTATCTAGCCTAACCTAACCAAACGCAACCTATCTCAACCAACCTTGCCTAAGCTACTATTACCGGCCACCTTCATTTCAAGCAGGGCATATTAGGGCACACTACAGCGCAGTGACCCACGGAATAGCAGTGCATAGGACAAAAGTCAAAGCATCCTCTCGTAACGTAGCAAAACGTAACATAACCAAACGTAGCATAAGTCAACCTAACATGACGAGGCCACCACTGCTGGCCCCCACAGACACAAGCAGAATGAACTGGAGTGCTGTAGTGCGCAGAAATCCAC
>NW_016996575.1:423-897 GCF_001483705.2 Eufriesea mexicana | reverse complement strand
ACTAGTGGCATGCTATAGCTCTAGCAATGCTATAGAATCTGGCTTGAAAATTCATTTTTATTGACATCTTCGGCTAATATCGTGGTGAAATATCTGTATTGCTTAAAAAAGGATGAAATATACTATTGGCGCGGTATGGCGGTTACAATGCTATAGAATCTGGCTGGAAAATTCAATTTTTGTGACATTTTCGTCCAATATCGTGGCGGCCTCTCTTTCTTGCGTATATAAGGAGGAAAGATTCTACTGGCGTGCTATAGCCATTGCAATGCTTTAGAATCTGTCTGGAAAATACAATTCTAATGACCTTTTCGACTAATATCGTGGTGAGTTATCTTTCTTGCATAAATAAGGAGGATGGATACTATTGGAGCCCTATACCCACTGCAATTCCATAGAATCTGAATGGAAAATTCGATTTTATTGATATTTCCGACTAATATGGTGGTGAGCAAATACACTTGCATAAATAGG
>NW_016996575.1:0-259 GCF_001483705.2 Eufriesea mexicana | reverse complement strand
CTATAGAATCTGGCTGGAAAATTCAGTTTTATTGCCATTTTCAACTAATATCTTGGTGAGCAAACCCACTTTTATAAATAGGTATGAAACATGCTATTGGCGTGCCATAGACATTGCAATGCTATTGAATTTTGCTGGAAAAACATTTTTAGTGACATATTCGACTAATATCGTGGTGAATTGACTGCATTGCATTAATAAGGATGAAATATTCTATTGGCGCGCTATGGCCATTACAATACTATAGAATCTGGCTGGA
>NW_016996574.1:0-536 GCF_001483705.2 Eufriesea mexicana | reverse complement strand
ATGTTTGTATGGATGTATGTATGGATGTATGCACGGATGTATGCATGGATGTATGTATGGATGCTTGTATGGAAGTATGCATGGATATATGTATGGATGTTCGTATGGATGTATGTACGAATGCATGTACGGTTGTATGTAATGATGTGTGTATGGTTGTATGGAAGTATGTTTGAATGAATGTATGAGTGTATGTATGGACATATGGGCTGATGTATGTATGGATGTATAGATGGGTGGATGGATTGTTGGATGGATGTGTGGATGTTACGGATGTATCGATGTATGGATGTATATGTGTATGGATGTGTGGGTGGATGGATGAATGATTGGATGGATGTATGGATGGATGGATCTGTGGATGTATGTATGGATGTATGTGTGGGTGTATGTATGGTTAGATGGATGTTTGGATGGATGGATTTATGGATCTGTGGATGTATGGATGTAAGGATGGATGGACGCATGGGTGTGTAAAGGTATGGATCGTTGGATGTATGGATGGGTGCTTGTATGGATTGATGGTTGTATGGTTC
>NW_016996573.1:0-2189 GCF_001483705.2 Eufriesea mexicana | reverse complement strand
TAAAAAGGAAAAAAGAAAATGCAGAATTATGGTACTATTTTAAAAACATACAACACGCCTCGAAATTTATATGAGAAAAAGTAAATAATAAAGTAAATTATTAATGAGGAAATAAAGTAAATAGCGAAGTTAGTAAAAATAATAAAAGTAATAGAACGATTATTAAAAGGTTACGTTTTATTTTTCTCTTTTATTATATATTTTATTATATACGTATATATATAATAACATAGTAGGAGCAGTTATTTTTCATTCATTTCGATATCGACGACTCCATCTTTTTTTTTTCTATAAAAAGGAATAAAGAAAATATAGAATTATAGTATTATTTTAATAACATACAACACGCCACCAAATTTTTATTAGTAAAAGTAAATAATAATAATAAAGTAAATTATTAAAAAGTAAATAATGTAAATAGTAAAGATAGTAAAAGTAATAAAAGTAATACAACGATTATTAAAAGGTTACGTTTTATTTTTCTCTTTTATTATATATTTTATTATATACATATATATATAATAACATAGTAGGAGCAGTTATTTTTCATTCATTTCGATATCGACGACTCCATCTTTTTTTTTTCTATAAAAAGGAATAAAGAAAATATAGAATTATAGTATTATTTTAATAACATACAACACGCCACCAAATTTTTATTAGTAAAAGTAAATAATAATAATAAAGTAAATTATTAAAAAGTAAATAATGTAAATAGTAAAGATAGTAAAAGTAATAAAAGTAATACAACGATTATTAAAAGGTTACGTTTTATTTTTCTCTTTTATTATATATTTTATTATATACATATATATATAATAACATAGTAGGAGCAGTTATTTTTCATTCATTTCGATATCGACGACTCCATCTTTTTTTTTTCTATAAAAAGGAATAAAGAAAATATAGAATTATAGTATTATTTTAATAACATACAACACGCCACCAAATTTTTATTAGTAAAAGTAAATAATAATAATAAAGTAAATTATTAAAAAGTAAATAATGTAAATAGTAAAGATAGTAAAAGTAATAAAAGTAATACAACGATTATTAAAAGGTTACGTTTTATTTTTCTCTTTTATTATATATTTTATTATATACATATATATATAATAACATAGTAGGAGCAGTTATTTTTCATTCATTTCGATATCGACGACTCCATCTTTTTTTTTTCTATAAAAAGGAATAAAGAAAATATAGAATTATAGTATTATTTTAATAACATACAACACGCCACCAAATTTTTATTAGTAAAAGTAAATAATAATAATAAAGTAAATTATTAAAAAGTAAATAATGTAAATAGTAAAGATAGTAAAAGTAATAAAAGTAATACAACGATTATTAAAAGGTTACGTTTTATTTTTCTCTTTTATTATATATTTTATTATATACATATATATATAATAACATAGTAGGAGCAGTTATTTTTCATTCATTTCGATATCGACGACTCCATCTTTTTTTTTTCTATAAAAAGGAATAAAGAAAATATAGAATTATAGTATTATTTTAATAACATACAACACGCCACCAAATTTTTATTAGTAAAAGTAAATAATAATAATAAAGTAAATTATTAAAAAGTAAATAATGTAAATAGTAAAGATAGTAAAAGTAATAAAAGTAATACAACGATTATTAAAAGGTAAAAACATACAACACGCCTCGAAATTTATATGAGAAAAAGTAAATAATAAAGTAAATTATTAATGAGGAAATAAAGTAAATAGCGAAGTTAGTAAAAATAATAAAAGTAATAGAACGATTATTAAAAGGTTACGTTTTATTTTTCTCTTTTATTATATATTTTATTATATACGTATATATATAATAACATAGTAGGAGCAGTTATTTTTCATTCATTTCGATATCGACGACTCCATCTTTTTTTTTTCTATAAAAAGGAATAAAGAAAATATAGAATTATAGTATTATTTTAATAACATACAACACGCCACCAAATTTTTATTAGTAAAAGTAAATAATAATAATAAAGTAAATTATTAAAAAGTAAATAATGTAAATAGTAAAGATAGTAAAAGTAATAAAAGTAATACAACGATTATTAAAAGGTTACGTTTTATTTTTCTCTTTTATTATATATTTTATTATATACATATATATATAATAACATAGTAGGAGCAGTTATTTTTCATTCATTTCGATATCGACGACTCCAT
>NW_016996572.1:0-404 GCF_001483705.2 Eufriesea mexicana | reverse complement strand
GGATGTGTGTATGGATGTATGTATGGATGTACGGATGGATGTATGTATGGATGTGTGTATGAGTCTATATATGGATGTAGTTAAAGATGTAAGTATGGATGTATGTACGGATGTATGGATGGACGGATGCATCAACGTTTGGAAGTACGTATGATTGGATTTATGGATGCATGAATGTGTGGATGTATGGATTCATGGATGGATGGTTGTGTGAACGGATGCATGGGTAGATGGCTCGGTGTATGGATGGATGTATTGATGTATGTACGGATGTCTGTATGTATATATCTATGGATGTACGTATGCATGTGTGTAGGGATGTATGTATGGATGTATGGATCTATGGATGTATGGATGGATGTATGCATCGACGGTTGGAAGTACGGATGATAGGATTTATGGAT
>NW_016996571.1:0-565 GCF_001483705.2 Eufriesea mexicana | reverse complement strand
TACATCCGTACATCCATTCATCCGTACATCCATTCATCCGTACATCCATACATTCGTACATCAGTCCATCCATACATCCATTCATCGATACAACCATTCGTACATACATACATCCACCCATACATCCATCTTGCCATACCTCCACCCATACATCCACCCATCCATACATACATATATTCACACATCCAAAAATCCATCCATCCATACATCCATCCAACCATACATACGACCATACATACATCCATACATTCATACATCCATACATACATCCATTCTTACATCCATCCATTCATACATCCATAAATATATACATCCATACATCCATACATCCGTACACCCATACATTCGAACATCCATACGAACATACATCCATACATCCACACATCCATACATCCATACATCCGTACACCCATACATTCGAACATCCACACGAACATACATCCATACATCCACACATCCATACATCCATACATCCATATATACACCCATAGATACATACGTACATACATCCATAATTACACCCGTTCACCCATCCATACATAACTCCGTACATTCGCCCTTCCAT
>NW_016996570.1:9752-10203 GCF_001483705.2 Eufriesea mexicana | reverse complement strand
CAAGCTATGGCAGCTTGTAGGTTTTGGATATACTCATTCTCTGGCGAGTAGATGGCAGTACTTCTCATTTTATTGAAGGCGTTAGACGATCTATTCACAATGCTATAACAGGCTTTAGACTTTGAATAGACCTATTCTCTGGCAAGTAGATGGCTGTATTTACCATTGGTTTGAAGGCGCTAGGCGATCTATTCACCAAGCAATAACAGGTTATAGATTTTGAATAGACCTATTCTCTGGAAACCAGATGGCTGTACTTGCCATTGTTTGAAGGCGTTAGGCGACCTATTCACCAAGCTAAAACAGATTATATACTTTGAATAGGCCTATTCTATGGCAAGTAGAAGGCTGTACTTGCCATTGGATTGAAGGCGTTAGGCGATCTATTCACCAAGCTATAACATATTATTGATTTTGAGTAGACCTATTCTCTGGCAAGAAGATGGCTGTA
>NW_016996570.1:0-279 GCF_001483705.2 Eufriesea mexicana | reverse complement strand
GGGCGATCTATTCACCAAGCTATAACAGATTAAAGATTTTGAATAGACCTGTTGTCAGGCAAGAAGATGGCAGAACTTGCCATTGGATTGAAGGCGTTTGGCGATCTATTCATCAAGTCACAACAGATAATAGATTTTGAATTGACCTATTCTCTGATATGTAGATGCCTGTACTAGCCATTGGATTGAAGCCGATAGGCGATCTATTCACCAAGTTATTACAGGTTATAGATTTTGAAAAGCCTATTCTCTGGCAAGTAAATGGCTGTCCTTGACGTT
>NW_016996569.1:0-818 GCF_001483705.2 Eufriesea mexicana | reverse complement strand
GGCGATGCCAGGAGTAGTGGCCCAGGCGCGTTAGGTATAGTAACGTTACGTCAGGATTGGCTATGATAGGATAAGTTTGGTTAGGATGCCCACGACTTCTGTGCTAAGTACAGCAGTGCGTTGGATTACTGCCATCTGCTGCGCTCTAGTATATTCCGCTTGTCTCTGGGTAGGGCCGCAATAGTGATCTCGGCACGTTAGATTAAGTTATGTTCCGTATGCTTTTATTTCGTGTGGATAGGTTAGGATAGGTTATACATGTTGTTGACTACTGTTGACTTTTGTGCTACAGGCTGCAGCTCGGTGGATTTCTACGTTCTACATGGCTCTACTATACTCTGCTCGATTCTGGGGTAATTGACAGCGGTCTCGGCCCGTTTGGTTGTATTAGGCTACGTTTGGTTAGTTTTCGATATTCTGGGTTAGGTTTGTATAGCTTTGGCTTACGTGGTATACACTGTTGCCCGGTAGATTCCTGCGTTGCAACGTGCTCCAGCATATTCTGCCAGGCTTTGTGCATTCATGCATTGCAATAGTGGTACCGGCATGTTAGCTTTAGTTAAGCAACGTTCGGCTGTGTTACGTTTGGTTACCTTGGAAGAGGGTAGCTTCGACCCTTGTGCTGTGCACTGCGTTTCTATGGACGTATGCGCTCTACTCTCCCCTAATTTTTTCAGCTTGTTTCCGGGGGGAGGGGGGCAGAAATAGTAATGGCGGTTCGTTAGGTTGAGTTAGATTACGTTTGGTTGGGAGAAGTTAGTATAAGTTTGGATAGGGCAGCTTTGACTTATATGCTCTACACGGCATTTCGGTGGATT
>NW_016996568.1:389-673 GCF_001483705.2 Eufriesea mexicana | reverse complement strand
TCGTTGGATTTCTGCGCTGTACTGTGCTCTATCATATTCTGCTTGCCTCTGGGGACGCCAGCAACAGTGTTCTCGGCTCTTTGGTTATGTTAGGGTGCGTTTGATCGTTTTGCGTTTGGACAGGTTTGGATAGGATAGCTCTGAGCTAGTGCTGTACGCTGCTATTCGGCGTACTTCTACGCTGCACATTGCTCGACTATGTACTGCTCGACTCTGGGGAGGTCAGCAACAGTAATCTCGGCACGCTAGGTTCAGTTACGTCACTCTTTGTTAGGTCACGTTTG
>NW_016996568.1:0-343 GCF_001483705.2 Eufriesea mexicana | reverse complement strand
ACTGATATTCGGTGGATTTCTGCCCTCTAGTGTGTTCTACTATGCTCTGATCGACCCTGGGGATGTCTGCAATAGTGGTCGCTGTAAGTTAGGTTGCGTTAGGTTACGTCTGGTATGGTACGATTGATTAGGTTATGATAGTGTAGCTTCGACTTTTGTACGATATAACTTCTATGCGGTGGACTTCTGTGCTCTAGTGTGCTATAATATGCTCTGCTAGGCGATGGAGAGGCCAGAAGTCGTGGACTCGACTCGTTTGTTGTAGTTAGCCAACGCTTGTTTGGGTTAGGTTGGATAGGGTAAGTTGAGCTAGGCTTTGGCATTTGCGCTATTCGCTGCTATT
>NW_016996567.1:0-631 GCF_001483705.2 Eufriesea mexicana | reverse complement strand
TTCGGCTAATATCGTGGTGAGCTACCTTTCTTGCGTAAATAAGGAGGAAAGATTATATTGGCGAGCTGTAGCCATTACAACGCTATCGAAACTGGATGGAAAATTTAATTTTAATGACATTTTCGACCAATATCGTGGTGAACTAACTTTCTTGCATAAATAAGGAGGAAAGTCTTGTTGGCGTGCTCTAGGCACTGCAATGCTATAGAATCTTGGTGGAAAATTCAATTTTAGTGACATTTTCGACTAATATCGTGGTGAACAAGCTTTCTTGTATAAATATGGTGGAGTGAGTCAGTAGGCGTGATATAGCCATTGCAGTGCTGTAGAATCTGGCCGACAAACTAAATTTTATTGACATTTTGGACTAATATCGTGGTGAGCTTGCGTGCTTGCATAAATAAGGAGGAGAGAATCATTGGCGTGCTATTGCCATTGCAACGCTACAGAATCTGAACGGAAATTTCAATTTCATTGACATTTTCGATTAATATCATGGTGACGTAACTTTCCTGCATAAATAAGGAGGAAAGATACTTTTGGCGTGCTATAGGCATTGCAGTGCCACAGAATCTTGGTGGAAAATTCAATTTTACTGAAATTCTCGACTAATATCGTGGTGTGCTAACTT
>NW_016996566.1:431-1185 GCF_001483705.2 Eufriesea mexicana | reverse complement strand
GCGGTCGTGGCACGATGGTCTGAGTTAGGTTAAGTGAGGTTAGGCTACGATAGGTTACGTTTGATTAGGATGGCACTGACATTTGTGTTATACACTGCGATTCGATGATTCCTGCGCTAAGCTGTTCTCTAATATGTTCTGCTTGGCTCTGGCGAGGCCTACAATAGAGGTCCCGGCTCGTTAGGTTTAGTTATTCTCCGTTTGGTTAGGTTAGGTTAGGTGATGTTAGGTTCGGATATCTTTGACTTTTGTGCCGTACACTGATATTTGGTGGCTTTTGCGCTCTATTATGCACTGGAATATCCTGCCTGGCTCTCAGGAATCCAGTAACAGTTGTCTCAGCACGTTGGGTTAAGTTTCGTTGTGTTTGGTTATATTACGTTTGGATACGTTAGGATAGGGTAGCTTTGACTTTTGTGCGATACACTGCTATTAGGTGGATTTCTGCGCTCCACATTGCTCTACTATACTCTGCACGACACGCGGCATGCGAGCAATAGCGGTCATGGCACAATAGGTGGTGTTAGTCACGTGTAGCGATGTTACGATTGGTCACTATAGCATAGGCTCTCTTTGACTTTTGTGTCATACGCCTCCTTTCGGAGGACTTCTGATCTCTTCATTGCTCTACTGTGCTCTGCTAGACTCTGTGGAGGCCAGTAGTAGTGGCCTGGGCAAGTTAGGTTGAGTTAGACTACGTTTGGTCAGACTGTGTTAGTTCAGGTTAGGTTTGGATTGCTTTGACTTTCGTGGT
>NW_016996566.1:0-334 GCF_001483705.2 Eufriesea mexicana | reverse complement strand
AGTGGTCTCGGCACGTTAGACCGAGACACATAACGTTTGGTTATGTTACGTTTGGTAAGGTTAAGATAGGATAGCTTTGACTTTTAAGCTATACACCGCCATTCGTTGGATTTCTGCGCTCTACTGTGCTCTAATATGATCTACTTGGCTCTGGGGATGGCAGGAATAACGGTCTCGACACGTTAGGTTGAGCTAGGAAATGTATGATTATGTCCTGTTGGTGTGGGTTAGGCTTGGTTAACTCTGACTATTCCGATATACACTGCGATTTCATGGATTTCTGAGTCCTACTCTCCACTGGAGTGTTCTGCTTGGCTCTGGGGAGGCCAGCAAT
>NW_016996565.1:0-636 GCF_001483705.2 Eufriesea mexicana | reverse complement strand
GATGTCTCTATGGATGCATGGATGGAAGGGTGGATGCGTGGATGGATGTATGGATGACCGGATCTATGAATGGATTGACGTGTGGATGCATGGATGTATGTATGGATGGATGTATGTATGTATGGATGTATGGATTTATGGATGTGTGGGTGTGTGGATGGATGGATGTAAGAATGGATGTACGTGTGGATTGAGGATATGAGGATGGATGGATGTATTGATGTACAGGTGTATGGATGCATGAATGTATGGTTGTATGGATGTATGTACGTATGGATGTATGGATGGATGGATGTATCGAATGATTGACGTATGAACGGAAGGATATATGGATGTATGGATGTGTGGGTGTATAGGTCTATGGATAGACGGATGTATGGGTGGATATATGTATGGATCTATGGATGCATGGATGGATGGTTTTATGGCTGGATGGATGTATGGAAGGATGGGTGTATGGATGGATGAATGTATGCATTGATGGCCGTATGGATGGATGTATGGATTGATTGAGGTATGGATCGACGGATGTACTAATGAATGTATGTACGGATGTATGGATGTATGAATGTTTGGATCTATGGATGTATGGAAGTATGGATATATGTATGGATGGATGTATCGAATGATAGACGT
>NW_016996564.1:0-965 GCF_001483705.2 Eufriesea mexicana | reverse complement strand
CAATAAAATTGATCTTTCCAGGCCGATTCTGCAGCATTGCAATGGCTATAGCAGGCCAGAAGGCTTCTCTCTCCTTACTTATGCATGGAAGCTGACTCTCCACTATATTAATCGTAAATGACAATAAAATTGATCTTTCCAGCCCGATTCTGCAGCATTGCAATAGCTATAGCACGCCAAAGGTATCTGTCCTCCTGCCTTATGCAAAGAAGCCAGCTCACCACGATATTAGTCGAAAATGTCAATAAAATTAATTTTTCCCACCAGATTCTATGGAATTGCAATGGTCATAGGTTGCCAATATTATCTTTCCTCCTTGTTTATGCAAGAAAGTTGGCTCTCCACGATATTAGTCGAAAATGTCAATAAAATTGAATTTTCTGGACAGATTCTACACCATTGCAATGGCTATAGCACGCCAAATTTATATATCCTCCATACTTATGACTGGAAGCTAGCTCACCACGATATTAATCGAAAATGTCAATAAAATTGACCTTTCAGCCTGATTCTGCTGCATTGAAATGCCGATAGCTTCCCAATATAATCTTTCCTCCTTGTTTATGCAAGAATTCTAGCTCAGCACGATATTAGTCGAAAATGTCAATAAAATTGAACTTTTGTCAATAAAATTGAACTTTCCAGCCAGATTCTCTAGCTTTCCAATGGTTATAGCTTGCCAATATAATCTTTTCTCCATGTTTATGCATGAATGTTAGCTCACCACATTAGTCGAAAATGTCAATAAAATTGAATTTTCCGGCCAGATTCTACAGCATTGCAATGGCTATAGCGCGCCAAAAGGATCTTTCCTCCATACTTGTGCCAGCAAGCTAGCTCACCAGGATAATAATGGAAAATGCCAATAAAATTGATCTTTCCAGCCCGATTCTGCAGCATTACAATGGCTATAGCGCGCCAAAAGGATCATTCCTCCTTACTTATGCAAGGAAGTTGGCTCACCA
>NW_016996563.1:413-704 GCF_001483705.2 Eufriesea mexicana | reverse complement strand
TTATGGCTAGAGATATTCACTACTCCCAGGACAGCAGTTGCCGCATCCACCAATTGTGCAACTTAGCCGTTTGACTAAGATGTTCAGTGATGATTTGAATACTGTTGCAATTCTAGAACGACAAAGGACTGGCCCATAATCGATTGTGACATTCACAAATGGCGGAAGAGTACTGAAAACTCCCATCGTCACAGTACTTCAGCCGATGGACTAATTCATTCACCGATAATTTAATTTCAACTTCAAATCTACGGTTATCTACGTATGGTACTGATATGGCTGGAGATATTA
>NW_016996563.1:0-237 GCF_001483705.2 Eufriesea mexicana | reverse complement strand
AGTGGAATATAGTCGTGGGACTAAGCTGCTCAGTGATGATTTAAATTCCATTGGAACTCTAGAATGACGAAGTACTTGCCCATTATCGCTCGGGAAGTTAACAATTGACGAAACAGTACTGAGTACAGCCACCATAACTGTACTTTAGAGGCTCGAAAAATTTGCTCACTTATTATTTAAATTTAACAGCAAATCTAGAATAATCAGTATATAGAACGGTTATGGCTAGAGATATCT
>NW_016996562.1:0-672 GCF_001483705.2 Eufriesea mexicana | reverse complement strand
GAATAGCAGTCTATAGCACAAAAGTCTAGGTCTTCCTGCCCTAACCTAACCAAACATATCCTAACCGAACGTAACCTAACTCAACGTAACGTGCTGAGACCACGAGTGCGGGCCCCCCAGAGCCAAGCAGAGCATACCAGAACACAGTAGGGTGCTGAAATCCACCGAAAAGCAGTGAACACGACGTAAGTCATTTGCACACCTAACCCTATTTTACCTAATGCAGCCAAACGTAGTCTGCTAAGCATGACGGGCCGAGACCACTATTACTGGCCCCCCGTAGTCGAGGAGAGTATAGTAGAGCAACGTATGGCGTGCAAGTCAACCGAATAGCAGTGCATAGCACAATAGTAGAAGCTACTCTATCCTAACTTATCCCAACGTAATATAACTAAACGCAGCATAAACTAGCCTAACGTGCCGAGGCCACTATTGCAGGCATCTCCAGAGCCAGGCAGACCATATTAGAGCGCAGTAGAGCGTAGAAATCCACCGCAGAGCTGTGTACAGCGCAAAAGTTGAGGCTCCCTATCCTTACCTAACTAAACGTAACATAATTGGGCAGTAACGTGACCCAACGTGATGTGCCACGAACGCTATTGCTGGCCGCACGAGAGTTAAGCAGAGTACAGCAGAGCACTGTAAAGCGCTGAAGGCGTCCGAATAGCAGTG
>NW_016996561.1:0-655 GCF_001483705.2 Eufriesea mexicana | reverse complement strand
TATTGTGGTGAGCTAGTTTTCCTGCATAAATAAGGAGGAAAGATTCTATTGGCTTGCTATAGCCATTGCAATTGTATAGAAAGTGGTAGGAAAACCCAAATTTCTTGACATTTTCCAATAATATCGTGGTGAGCTTACTTTCGTGCATAAATAAGGAGGAAAGATCATTCTGGTGTGCTATAGCCATTGCTATGCTATACAATCTACCTGGAAAATTCAAATTTATTGACATTTTCGTCTTATGTCGTGGTGAGCTAACTTCCTTGCATAAGTTAAGAGGAAAGATCCTTTGCGAGTGATATATCCATTGCAGTGCTGCAGAATCTGCCTGGAAAATTCAATTTTATTGACATTTTTAACTTATATCGTGGTGAACTATCTTTCTTTCATAAAGAGGAAGGAATAATGCAAGTGGCGTGCTATAGCCATTTCAATGCTATGGAATCAGTCCGGAAAGGACAATTTTATTGACATTATCGACTAATATCGTGGCGAGCTAACTTTCCTGCATAAACAAGGAGGAAAGATTACATTGTCAAGCTATAACCATTGCAATGCTGTAGAATTTGGCGGGAAAATTTAATTTTATTGACATTTGCATCTAATATTGTTGTGAGCTACCGCTCTTGCATAAATAAGGAGGAAGGATCCTTTC
>NW_016996560.1:437-682 GCF_001483705.2 Eufriesea mexicana | reverse complement strand
TCCATACATCCATACTTCCGTACATCCGTCCATCCATACCTCAATCGATCCATACAACCATCATTCCAAACAACCATTCATACATACATACATCCATCCATACATCCACCCTTCCATACATCCATCCATCCATACATACAGCCATCCATACATTAATCGAACCATACATCCATCCATCCATACTAGCACCCATCCATACATCCATCGATCCATACATCTGTCCATCCATACATCCATCCATCCTC
>NW_016996560.1:0-273 GCF_001483705.2 Eufriesea mexicana | reverse complement strand
GATCCATACATCCATTCATACGTACATCCGTCCATCCATACATCCATCCACCCATACGGCCATCAATCCCTACATTCATCCATCCATACATCCATCCATACATACATTCATACATCCATACATCCATACATCCATAGATCCATCCACACAAACATACATCCATCGATACTTCCATGCAATCATACATCCATACATCCATAAATCCATCCGTCCATAACTGAATCCATACATACATCCATCAATACATACATCCATCCATCCATCCATGCATCC
>NW_016996559.1:0-741 GCF_001483705.2 Eufriesea mexicana | reverse complement strand
GGCTGACCAGTCCTAAACTAACCAACCATAACATTACAAAACGTAGCCCAGCACAGCCTAACGCGACACGACCTTTATTGCTGGCCCCCGCAGAGACATGCTCAGTATAGTTGAGCGTAGTAGAGCGCAGAAAGCCGCCAAAGAGCAATGTGCGGCACAAAAGTCAAAGATATCCTGACATAACCAGGCCACACGTCACCAACCCATACTTACAACCACTTAATGTAACGTGCTGCGGCCGCCACTGCTGGCTTCCCCAGAGACAAGCAGAACGTGTTAGAGCACAGTAGAGCGCAGAATTTCAACGAAAAGTAGGGGAGAAAACAAAAGTGGATGCCATCTTCACCAAACCTAACCAAACCTAAACTAACCATACGTAGAATATCTAAACCTAACGTGCCGAGACCTCCATTGCTGGCCTCCACAGAGCCAGGCGGAACACTAGCACAGTAGAGTGCGGAGATTCACCAAATAGCAGTGTGTAGCTCAAATCTCAAAGCAAGCCTGACCAAAACTAAACTAACCTAACGCAACCAAGCGTAACCAAACTCAAACCATCGTGCCGCGAACGCTATTGCTGGCCTCCCCGGAGACGAGAGGGTTACAGTAGAGCAACGAAGAGCGCAGGTATTAGCCTAATAGCAGTGTACTGGGCAAAGGTCAAACATATCCTATCCAAACATAACCAAACGCGACATAAGCAAACCTATGCCTAACTGAACATAACGTGCCTCGTCTACA
>NW_016996558.1:0-608 GCF_001483705.2 Eufriesea mexicana | reverse complement strand
AATAAAAAATAAATTCTAAAGAAATTAACAATGAGAAAAAATAAATTACAAACAAATTAACAAGGATAAAGAATGAATTACAAACAAATAAAATTTAGACATTTATATATCATCTATTTTCTCCTAATATTCTACCCATTCCAATACAAAACACAATTTCTATATTCGAATGTTCAAAATTCGCATAATCGATATTCGAATAACTGGCATTACAAAGTATATTTGTATAAATTTTTCCCCTCGTCTCTGAGCAAAGAATCATTCGTGAAATATTTATCGTTACTTATTAACTTATTTACCACTTATTAGCTACTTGCTTAACACTAGAACTACCGATCTTTAATGGGTACCTAACTATAACGTGCACAGATTATAGTAATTTCAGCGGTACGATGAATATGAGCGAATATATCGATTACAGTTCTTTCTTAATACGAGTTGATACCAATTTTATTCTTAAAGCGGGTGTATATGTTCGGTGATTGCAAAAAGGAAAATTCTGGGGCCAGTCCTTTCCACTGGATTGGTAGTTGTAGTGTTAATAACCACTATAATGACGAGTCTAACTCGTCATGAGTTGTTCATGCTTGAGATGGCACAAAGGTGAG
>NW_016996557.1:6540-6991 GCF_001483705.2 Eufriesea mexicana | reverse complement strand
ATTGAACGTTCCAGCCAGATTCTACAGCATTGCAATGGATATAGCACGCCAAAATGATCATTCGTCCTTACCTATGCAAGGAAGTTATATCACCACGATATCAGTCCAAAGTGTCAGTAAAATTGAATTTACCAGCAATATTCTGTGGCATTGCAATGCCTATTGCACGCCAATTGGATCCATCGTCCTTGTTTATGAAGGAAAGGTTGCTCGCCATGATATTAGTCGAAAATGTAGAAAAATTTGAATTTTCCTACCAGAGTCCATAGCATTGCAACGCCTACAGCACGCCAATAGTAACATTCCTCCTTATTTATGTAAGAGAGTTTGCTCACCACTATAGTAACCGAAAATGTCATAAAATTATATTTTCCGGCAACAATATATATCATTGCAATGGCTATAGCATTCAAAAAGAATCTTTCCGCCTTTCTTACGCAAGGAAGTTAGC
>NW_016996557.1:0-415 GCF_001483705.2 Eufriesea mexicana | reverse complement strand
CAATAAAATTGGACTTTCCAGCCAGAATCTATAACATTGCGACGGCTATAGTACGTGAATTGAATCCCTCCTCCTTATATATGCAACAAATTTAGCTCACCACGATGTTATTCGAAAATGTCAATAAATCTGAATTTTCCAAACTCATTCTATAACAACGCAATGGCTATAGCACTCAAAAAGCATCTTTCCTACTTACTTACGCAAGGAAGTCTTCTCACCACGATATTAGTCGAAAATGTCAGTAAAATTGAATTTTCCTGCCAGAGTCCATAGCAGTGCGTCGACTATATCTCGCCAATTGACTCTTTCCTCCTTATTTATGCAATAAGGTTAGCTCACCACGATATACTCGAAAATGTCAATAAAATTGAACGTTCCAGCCAGATTCTACAGCATTGCAATGGATATAGCA
>NW_016996556.1:0-502 GCF_001483705.2 Eufriesea mexicana | reverse complement strand
ATCCATACATATATCCATACATACATCCGTACATCCACCCATCCATACATACATCCATTCATAAATCTATCCACTCATACATCCATCCATCCATACAAACATCCTTACGTACCTCCATCCTTCCATACACCCAACCATCGATACGTCCACCCATCCATACAACCATAGATCCATACAGCCATACATACATACATCCGCACGTCCATATATACATCCGTACATACACCCAAACATACATACACACATACATCCATACGTCCATCCACACAGACATCCGTCCATCCATCCATACTTCCATCCATTTATCCATCCATCCACAAATCCGTCCATCCATACATCCATACATACATCTACACATACATCCAAACGTTCAGCCATACATGCATCCACCCATCCATACATCCAACCATCCATGCTTCCATGGATCCATACATCCATTAATCCATACATCCACCCATACATGCATCCGTCCATAAATCCGCCCATCCATACATCCATATAT
>NW_016996555.1:0-589 GCF_001483705.2 Eufriesea mexicana | reverse complement strand
TATGCAAGACAGTTTGTTCACCACGATATAAGTCGAAAATGTCAATAAAATTGTATTTTCCAGGCAGATTCTATCGCATTTCAATGGCTACAGCAAGCCAGGAGAATCCTTCCTCCTTATATATGCAGGAAAGGTCGCTCAACACGATAATAGTCGCAAATGTCCATAAAACTTTCAATTTTCCAGCCAGATTCTATAGCACTTCAATGGTTATAGCACGTCAGTAGAATCTTTCCCCCTTATATATGCAAGAAAGTTAGGTGACCCCGATATTAGTCGAAAATCTCAATATAATTGTATTTTCCAGCCAGATTTTATAGCATTGCAATGGCGATAGCACGGCAGTAGGGTCTTCCCGCCTTATTTATGCAAGAAAGTTAGGTCACCACCATATTTGTCGAAAATGTTATTAAAATTGTATTTTCCAGCCAGATTCTATAGCATTGCAAAATTGCTATAGCACGCCAATAGGATCACCCCTCCTTCTTTATGCAAGAAAGTTAGGTCACCACGATATTAGCCGAATTTGTCAATAAAATAGAATTTTCCAGACAGATTCTATTGCATCGTCATGACAATAGCACGCCAG
>NW_016996554.1:0-639 GCF_001483705.2 Eufriesea mexicana | reverse complement strand
GGTTGCGTTTGGTTAGGTTAGGTTCCTTTGGGTTAGGATAGATTATCTGTGACTTGCGCTGTACAATGAGATGCGGTGGATTTCTGAGCTCAGCTGTGCTCTAGTATATTCTGGTTGGCTCTGGGGACCACAGTAACAATTGTCTCGCTAATATAGGTCGAGATACGATACGTTTGGTATTTGGTTTGGTTACCTTAGATTTGGTTAGGTTGGGACATTTTCAAACTTTCTGCTACACACTGCGATTCTATGTATTTCTGCGCTCTATTCTCCTCTCCTATGCTCTACTTGGCTCTCCGGAGAACAGCAATACTGGTCGCGGCGCAGTAGTTTCAGATAGATTACGTTTGGTTTTGTTAGGTTACTCTGGGTTAGGTTCTGACATCTTTGGCTCTTCTGCTCAACACTGCAGTCCTATGGGCTTCTGGGATCTACTTTGCTCTATCGTAGTATGATTGCGTCTACGGACACCAGGAATAGTGCCCTCTGCGCGTTATGTTGTTATATGTTACGTTTGGTTAGGCTAGGTTAGGTTAGGTTTGGTCGGCATATCTTTGCTTTTTGTGCTATACACTCCTATTCGGTGAATTTATACGCTCCACATTGCTCTACTATACTCTGCTCGTCTCTGGGGAGGCC
>NW_016996553.1:0-583 GCF_001483705.2 Eufriesea mexicana | reverse complement strand
GAGCATATTAGGGTACAGTGGAGAGCAGAGATGCACCTAATAACAGTGATCAGCAAATAGGTCAAAGCTGTCCTGAAAAAACATATCCTAACCTATCCTAGCCGAACGTAACATAACACATCCTAACGTGCCGCGAGCGCCATTGCTGGCATGCACAGAGACAAGCATAATATGATAGAGCACAATAGAGAGCGAAGTTCATAGAAGAGCAGTGTGGAGCACAATATCCAAAGCTATCCTAACGTAACCCAACTAAACTTAACATAAACAAACGTACTAAAACCAAACGAAACGTGCCGCCATCGTAACAGTCTGCCTCTCGAGATCCAAGCATATCATATTGGAGGAGAGTAGAGCGCAGAAGCCAATAGTATCGCAATGTAAGGCAGAAATGTTAAAGCTACCCAAACCTAACCCAAACTGGAGTAACATTCCCAAACGTAGCATAACTAAGCATAACGTGACGCAAAAACTATTGCTGGCCACCCCGGGGCTAACTGGAATACACTAGAGCACAGTAGAGCGCAGAATTCCCCCGCATAGCAGTGTAGAGCAGAGAAGTCAATGCTATCCATACCTAACC
>NW_016996552.1:0-911 GCF_001483705.2 Eufriesea mexicana | reverse complement strand
AACGGCTAGAGTGATCTATTGGTGGCTGCACCATCTACCTTACTGGGAATTTTAAACATCTCTGGGCATGTATACGTTGATTATTCTAGATATACTGTGGAATATAAATAACCACTGGATAGCTTAGTTCAACGGATACTGTGACCTATTAATGGTTGCACAAATTACCGTACCGGTAATTGTAAATATTTATATTTCTTGCCTTAACTGATGCATGCATTGATAATTCTAGGAATACTGTGTAGTTTACATCGTCAGTGAGCAGAGCAATCAAACTGTTGCCGTACTGCTATGTTGTCTGTTCTCTGTAATGTATGTCAGTTATTAACGTTTCGAGATATAATGCATCCGTCTTTTGTCATTATATAAATTGTATATAATATACGTCATCATTGGACATGCTAATCCAACGGCTACAGTGATTTGCTGATGGGCTTACTGAGCACTGTACTTATAAATATTAAATATCTCTAACCGTAACTCATTTAAACAATGTTTACTCCAGAACTACTGTGGAATATAAGTCATCCGTGATCAAATTAATCCAGCGGCTACAGTATTGTGGTGATGGCTGCACTTAGAAGTGTGCTGTCAGTTGTTAATATCCCCAGCTGTTACGTATCTGTCTTTTGTCCTTACTGAATTGCGATGTAATCTAAATTATCATGGAGCAGTTGAATCCAACGACTACAGTGCTCTCTTGGTGGCTGCACCAAGTATCGTACTGTCAATTATAAATACCTCTAGGCATAGGCATACTATAATATGGCTAATCTATACTGGCATTGTTGTTTACATCCTCAGTGGACAAGCTAATACAGCGGCTAATGTGCTCCATTGCTGGCCGAACCTGCTACCGTACTGGGAATTGTAAATATCTCTTTCCATACCTGACGGGTACATTCGTTATT
>NW_016996551.1:258-570 GCF_001483705.2 Eufriesea mexicana | reverse complement strand
ATGTCAATAAAATTGATTTTTCCCACCAGATACTTTGGCATTGCGAAGGCAATAGCACGCCAGAAGAATCTTTACTCCTCATTTATGCAAGAAAAATAGCTCAACTCGATATTAGTCAAGAATGTCAATAAAATTAAATTTTCAAGACAGAATCTTCTGCATTGCGGTGGCTATAGCACTTCAAAAGGATTTTTCCTCCTTACGTATGAAAGGAAGTTTGCTCACCACGGTATTAGTAGAAAATGTCAATAAAATTGAATTTTCCGTCCAGATTCAATAGCATTGAAATGGTTATAGCTTGCCAATATAATC
>NW_016996551.1:0-209 GCF_001483705.2 Eufriesea mexicana | reverse complement strand
AAAATGTCAATAAAATTGAATCTGCCAGGCACATTTTATATCATTGCAATGGCTATAGCACGCCAGTAAAATATTTCCCCCGTATTTATCCAAGAATGGCAGCTCACCACAATATCAGACGAAAATGTCAATAAAAATGAATTTTGCAGTCGGATTCTGCAGCATTTCAGCGGGTATAGCACGCCAATAGAATCCTTCCTCCTTATTTA
>NW_016996550.1:0-667 GCF_001483705.2 Eufriesea mexicana | reverse complement strand
GGTCGTGGCACGATAGGTTGAGGTATGTGACGTTCGGTTACGCATGGTTAGGTTACGTTTGGCCATGATGCCACCATCATTACTGTTATACACTGCTATACGGAGACCTCTGCGCTCTACTGCTCTCTAATATGATCTGCTTGGCTCTGCGGAGGTGCGGAGGCCAGAAATATTGGCCGCGACACGTTAGGCAGAGATAGGTTGCTTGAGGTTATGTAACGTTTGGTTGGGGTAGGAGAGATTATCTTTGACTCTTTTGCTGTACACTGCTATTCGGTGAATTCCTGCCCTCTACTCTGCTGCACAGTAATCTGCTTGGCATTGTGGTGGCCAGCAATAGTACCCGCGGCATATTGTGATGAGTTCGCTATGTCTGGTCGGATACGTTTGTTTAGGTTAGGTCCGTGTATCTTCGACTTTTCTTCTGTGCACAGCGATTCCATGGATTTTTGCGGTCTACTCTTCTCTCATATCTTCTGCGTGGCCCTGGGAGGGCCAGCAATAGTGATGGCGGCTCGACAGGTAGAGTTCGGTTACGCTTGGTGTTCTTACGGTCGGGTATGTTAGGAACGGAAAGCTATGACTCTTGCGCTTTACACTGCTTTTCGGTGGATTTCCGCGTTCTACTGGGCTCTTATATATTCTGCTTGGCTCTGTGTATGCTAGC
>NW_016996549.1:0-325 GCF_001483705.2 Eufriesea mexicana | reverse complement strand
CAGGGCGCAGAAATCCACCGAGGAACAGTTTAAAACACCAAAGAAGAATATATTCTGTCCTAACGCAATCAAACGTAATACACGCAAGCGTAATCAAACTGAACCGAACGTGCCGACACCGCTATTGCTGGCGTCCCTAGGGTCAAGCAGAATATACTACAGCAAAGTTGAGCCCAGGTATCCGCCGCAGTGCAGTGTACAGCACAAGGTATGGATGTCGGAACATTGCATGGCCTAACCTAACCTAACCGTATACCGCTGATGGGCTCCACAGAGCCAAACAAAACACATTACAGGACACTAGGGCGCTAAAATCCACCGAATA
>NW_016996548.1:0-751 GCF_001483705.2 Eufriesea mexicana | reverse complement strand
CTGACGCGCCGCAGCCACTGTTTAAAGCGCTCCCAGATGGTAGCTGGGAATGTTAGATCACAGTAGAGCGCAGAAATCCAACGAATAGCAGTGTATAGCGGAAAGGTCAATGCCACCAGAACCAAACTTAATCAAACCTGGCCTAAACAAACCGAACCTAGCTAGACCAAATGTGCCACGACCATCATTGCTGGTCTCCCCGGAGTGCCTAAACAAACGTAACCTAGCTAGACCAAATGTGCCACGACCATCATTGCTGGTCTCCCCGGAGACATGCAGAAGCTAGTAAAGCAACGGAGCGCACAAATATCGACCGAAGAGCAGTGCATAGCACAAGAGTCAAAGCTATAATAACCAAACTTATCCGAACCTAACCAAACCATGAGTAACATAACTCAACCTTGCGTGCCGAGACCACCATTGCTGCCCCACCCCCCAGGGGCAAGCAGATCATACTGAGGCAGAGTAGAACGCAGAAGTTTGACGTGTAGCAGTGTATAGCACAAAGTTAAAAGCTATCCAAACCCAGTCCGAACCAACATATCGCTGCCAACCGTAGCCTAACCGTATCTGACGTGCCGAGCTCACTGTTACTGCCGTCCCCAGTGTCGAGGAGAGTATAGTAGAGCACAGTAAAGCACAGAGGACCTTAGTATATCAGTGCTGAGAACATGTGTCAAAGCTATCGCAACCTAACCAAACCAAACCAAACCAAACCATACGTAATCTAACTCCGCCTAACCTGCCGAGA
>NW_016996547.1:0-531 GCF_001483705.2 Eufriesea mexicana | reverse complement strand
CATACATCCATCCATCCATACAACCATACGTCCATACAACCATACATCCATACATATATACATACATGCATCCATATATCCGTACATCCGTCCATCCGTACAGCAATCCATTCATACATCCATTCCTCCATACAACCATTCATCCATACATACATACATCCATACATCCATCGAACCATACATCCATCCATCCATACAGCAACCCATCCAGACATCCATCGATCCACACAAATTTCCATCCATACATCCATACATATATGCATGCATACATAAATACATCCGTACATCCTTCCATCCTTCCATGCTTCCATCCATCCATACATCTGCCCATCCACAGATCCACCCATCCATACATCCATCGATCCATAAACATATCCATTCATACACACATCCAAGTATACATCCATACATCCACACGATCATTCACCCTTAAACCCGACCATTCGTACCTTCATCATTCGATACGAACATCCATCCATCCATACATACATATAGAAATCCATACATCCATACATCCGTACATTCGTCCAT
>NW_016996546.1:0-339 GCF_001483705.2 Eufriesea mexicana | reverse complement strand
GACAAAACCAAACGTGATATAACTCATCCCAACGTACCGCGACCACTATTGCAGGCCTCTCCACAGCCAAGCAGAAGGCACTAGTTTATTGTAGATCGCAGATGACCATAGAATCGCATTGTACATCCGTAAAGTCAATGCTATACCAACCGAACCCGAACAAGAGGAACATGAACAAATGTAGCCTAACTCAACCAAACGTGACTGGACCGCTATTGCTGCCCAATCCTAAGCCAAGCAGGATATACTAGGGCACATAAGAGCGCAGATATCCAACATATGCCAGTGTACTGAACGAAAGTTACCGCTACCCGTACCAAACATCGTCTAACCCAAACT
>NW_016996545.1:0-444 GCF_001483705.2 Eufriesea mexicana | reverse complement strand
TCCTGCGCCCTACTGTGCTCTCGTATGCCCTGCTTGGCTCTGCAGAGGTCAATAATTGTGTTCTCGACACGTTGTGTTTGGTTAGGTTACGTTTGGCTATGTTACGATTATTTAGGTAAGGATAGGGTTGCTTTGACTTCAGTGCCATAGTCTGTCATTAGGTGGATTTCTGCTCCCTGCAGTACTCCAATATATTCAGCTTGGCACTCGCAGTGCCAGCAATAGTGGTCTCGGCACGTTACGATTAGCCGGCAACACTCGGTTATGTTGGGTTAGGCTAATTTTGGTTATGATAGCTTCAACTTTTGCGCTGTACACTGTTATTCGATGGATTTCGGAGCTCTAATTTCTCTCGTATGTCCTGCTATCCCTGGGGATGGAAGCAATAGCGGTCTCGGCACGTTAGTTATAGTTAGGCTATGTTTTGCTATGTTCTGGTGGCCT
>NW_016996544.1:2170-2536 GCF_001483705.2 Eufriesea mexicana | reverse complement strand
AATTGGATGAAGAAAAAGAGAACGTAGGGTAGCTTTAATATGTCACGTTTTATTTCTTCTACAGCAACCGTACTGTCTCGTGGCTCTCACTGAATTGTCGAGAACATTTCGGTCAGCACGCCTATTACCGCAAAACAGTTGAATCGACAATTTTAAATGTCGCGCCGTCCGATGGCGTCGTTGCTTCTCTGCCGATATAATCCATATCTTCATTATCAATTTCTCCAACAGTTACTATATAACTTTTCACCTTCGTTTTAACTTTCACACGAAGATATGGATCCGCTTTTGATTCGGTCTAATGTAATTCCGCTACCCTTTTTTGTCAAACATCCATTCCAAACGCTCGCTGATTGATTGAGCTCA
>NW_016996544.1:0-594 GCF_001483705.2 Eufriesea mexicana | reverse complement strand
TAAAACATAGAAATATATGCATTACGTAAAAGAAACAGACTAAAAACATATTTTTAGAATTCCCTATTCGCAGAACACATTTCTGTCCAGGTCCCATTGCTTTATCTAAATATTTTCTATTAATATATACATTTCTATAAACATTCTGGGCCTACTCGTACTCAGAGTCTATTGTGGCAATCATTCTAGTAATAGTGACCCAAAATTGAAGTATCATCGTAACTGGTGACCGCACCGTAATGTAAAGTGTCATCATGTATTGTCTTGTTTATCAAGTGCATACGAATGAATTGCTAGAGTAGGAAAAAGTAGGGTGTGAAGTAAGGAGACTATAAAATTTTCGCTATAAGCAATATTCTATTCTACACCTCGGATATATGCTGAGCTTTAAACGGAAATCAACGAGTAGGAGCCTGCTTAATAGATCTTGAAAAGGTATTCGATACAGTGTGGATAGTAGGAGTAATTTTCAAAATGATCAAGAAAGGCTTTCCGAAATATTTAATTAAAACAGTATGAAACGTAGCATCGAACAAATCGTTTGTAACCTCAGAAGGCCCACTAACATCCAGTAAAGAATTCGTAATAGAAAAC
>NW_016996543.1:0-1066 GCF_001483705.2 Eufriesea mexicana | reverse complement strand
TTTACGGTACAATGCTATTCGGTGGATTTCTGCGCTCTACTGTGCTCTAGCACGGTCGGCATGACTCTGGAGAGTAAAGCAATGGTGGTCCCGTCACGCAAGTTTGTGTTATGTTTTGCACGGATTTGCTAGGGTAGGATAGGCTTGGTTAGTATAGATTTTACTTTTGCGATGTACAATGCTTTCCCGTCTATATCTGTGCACTACGTTGCTCTACTAGCATCTGGATGTCTCTGGTGGGGCCAGCCATTATGGTCGTGGCACGTTTGGTTTACCTAGGTTACGTTTGTTTTGGTGAGGTTTCTTTAAGTTTGGTTAGGGTGGCTTCGGCCTTTGCGCCATGCACTGCTATTCTGCGGATTTCTGCGCTCTACATTGCTCCACTATACCCTGCTGGACACAAGATAGGCCAGCAATAGTCTTTGTGGCAAGTTAGACTGAGGTATGTTACGCCTTGGTTGGTCAGGTTAGGGTAAGTTCGGTTAAGGTCGCTTTGACTTTCGTGCTGTACACCGTTATTCGGTGGATTACTGCCCTCTACAGTGCTCTAGGCTGACCAGCTTGGCCTCGCGGCGGCTAGAAGTAGCGGTCGCGGCAAGATAGGATGAGTTCCAATGCGTCCGGCTTCGTTAGGTAACGTAGTGTTAGGTTAGGGCAGCTCCGACTTTTGTGATACACACTGCTATTCTATGGTCTTCAGTGCACCTCTGTGCGCTCTCACGCTCTGCTTGTCTCCGTAGACACCAGTTATAATGCCCTTAGCATTAGCACGTTGGGTTGAGTTGCGTTTCGCTTTGTTAGGTTAGGTTTGTTTTGGCAAGGACAGCTTTGACTCTTGCGCTACACACTGGTTTTCGGACGATCTCAGCGTTACAAATTGCTCTGCTATAATCTGCTTAGCCCTAGTGTGGCTAGCAGCAGTGGTCGTGCCACGTGAGTTCGGGTACGTTACGTCTGCTAATGCTACGTCTGGTAAGGTTAGGATAGTATACCCCTGACTTTTGTTCCATACACTGCTATCCGGTGGATTTCTGCGCCCTGATACTCTCTAGTATGCTCTGCTTGG
>NW_016996542.1:0-870 GCF_001483705.2 Eufriesea mexicana | reverse complement strand
AGCGCAGGAATTAACCGCATTGCAGCGCAAAGCACAAAAGTGGAAGATACCCTAATCTAACCTAACCTATCCCATCCAAAGGAAGTGTAACTCCACATAACGTGATGAGGCATATGTTGCAGGACACCCCAGAGCCAATCAGAAAATGTTGGAGCACAGTAGAAAGCAGAAGTTCACCGAAAAGCAATGTACAGCACAAGAGCTACAGCAATGTACAGCACAAGAATGAAGGCTATTGTGTCCTAACATATTCAAACGTAGCATAACCGAACGTAACATAGCTCATACTGTCGTTCCGAGGACACTACTGCCGGCCTCCCCAGAGCTAAGCAGAATATACTAGACCAGAGAAGAGCGCAGGTATCTTCCGCATTGCAGTGTATAGCACCAAGGCCTTAGATATACTGTCCTAACAAGTCCTAACTTAACCAAACCATTCATAACATAACACATGCTAACGTGCTATGGCCACTATTGCTCGTCACCCTAGATTCAAGAGGAGCATAGTAGAGCAATGTCGAGAGCGGAAATCCCCCGAAGAGAAGAGCATAGCACAAGAGTCGAAGATACCCTAACCTTACCTGACCGAACCTAACCTAACCTAACGATGCATTGCTCAACATAACGTGCCGCCACCACAGCACCTGGCCACCCCAGGGCCAAGCAGAATGCAGCAGAGCAATGTAGTGCGCAGAAATCCGTCGAAGAGCAGTGTTTGGTGCAAAAGTCAAAGAAATCATAACCGAACCTTCCTAACCTAACGTAACGAAACGTAACCGAACTCAACCTCACGTGCCGAGACCACTGTTGTTGGCCACCCCAGAGCCGAGGAGGACATATTAGAGCACAGTACATGGCAAGAGTCCACCG
>NW_016996541.1:0-601 GCF_001483705.2 Eufriesea mexicana | reverse complement strand
TGCCAGAGTCTACAGAGCCAAGCAGAATACAGTGGAGCAGAGTAGATCACAGGACCCCGACTGGTAATAGTATAAAGCACGAAAGTCGTAGCCAACATGGCCAAACATAAGGTAACATTGCCTAATCAAACGTAGCCTAATTCCACATAACGTGACATGTATATTTCTGTCCTCCTCAGGGCCAAGCAGATTACAGCTGAGCACAGTCGAGTGCAGAAATCCTTCGAATAGCAGCGAATAGCACGAAAGCCGTAGATAACCCTGCATAACCTGACCTAACCTAACCTAACCGAACGTAGCAGGTCTCAAGAAAACATGCTGTGACCGCTCCTCCTGACCTCCCCATAGACAAGCAGTATGTAGTAGAGCACAGTAGATCACAGAAATGCAATCGACTAACAGTGTATAGCACGAATGTCAAAGCCATACTAACCAAACTTAACCAAACCTAACCTAGCAGAACGCAAACTAACTCAAGCTAATGTGCCGAGACCACTATTGCTGGCCAACACAGACCCAAGCAGAAAGTATTGGAACCTACTAGAGCCCAGGAGTCCGCGAATAGGAGTGTATAGCACAAAGGTCTAAACTATCCCATACT
>NW_016996540.1:0-604 GCF_001483705.2 Eufriesea mexicana | reverse complement strand
TAGTAGAGCACAGTGGAGCGCAGAGTGCCACCAGACAGTAATGTGTACCACGAAAGTGAAAGATACCCTTGCCAAACAAGGCCATACCCAACTGAAACGAACGTAGAACAACTAAACCTTGCTAACCGAGATCTGTATTGCGTCGGTAGAGCCAAGCAGGACATATTTGAGAAGAACAGAGCGCAGAAATCCATGGAGTAGCAGCGTACAGAATAGCGCAGTAATCCTGCGCACTGCAGTGTACAGGAAAAAAGTCAAAGACATTCCAACCTAACCTGTCCTAAGCTAACCTAACCGAACGTAGACTGACTGAATATAACGTGCCGCGACCACTACTGCTGGACTTAACATAGCCAAACAGAACATGCTGGAGCACAGTAGAGCGTAGAAATCCACCGAATAGCAGTGTATAGCGCAAAAGTCGAAGCCATCATGACCAAACGTGGCCAAACCTAACGTAACCAAACATAACATAACTCAACCTAACGTGCCGCAACCACTACTGCTGGGCGCCACGGGGCCAAGCAGATTAGAGCAGAGTCCAGTGTAGGTCTGGTATCCACCGAATAACAGTGTACAGCACGAAGGTCAAAGCGATCCTGAC
>NW_016996539.1:0-603 GCF_001483705.2 Eufriesea mexicana | reverse complement strand
ATCCTCCGGAGAGCGGTGTATTGCACAAAGTCAACTTTATCCTGTCCTAACTTATCCAAACTTGATATAAATAAACCTAACGTAGCTTGAACTAACGTGCCGAGGCCACAATTGCTGTCCTCCCCAGGGCCAAACAGAACAGTAGATTGCAGAAATGCACCGAAAAACTGATTATACCACGAAAGTCGAAGCTATCCAAACCTGAACAGAACAAACGTACCCTAACCGTACGCGGCCTAACCCTACCTATCGGGCGGAGAGCACTACAACTGGCCTCCCCAGAGTCGAGCAGAGTATAGTAGAGCAATGCAGAGAGCAGGAAGCGACCGAATGGCAGTGCATAGCACAAAAGTCGAAGCTGTACCCTCCTAACCTGACCAATGTATCACAACCTAACGCCGCCTAACACAAGCTACCGTGACGATGCCACAGTTGCTGGCCCCTCAGCGCCAAGCCGAGCATATCAGAGCACAGTGGAGCTCAGAAATTCAGCGAGCAGCACTGTACATCGCAAAAGTCAAAGCCATCCCAAGTAAACCGAGCCTAACCTCACCTAACCTAACCGAAAGTATCGTAACACAGCCAAACGTGCCACGGCCACTA
>NW_016996538.1:0-399 GCF_001483705.2 Eufriesea mexicana | reverse complement strand
TGGATGAATGGATTTGTGGATGGATGTATGGATGGATAGATGTGTGGATGTATGGGTGGATGGTTTTATGAATGTGTGGATGTATGAATGTATGGATGTATGTATGTATGGATGGATAGACGTATGGAAAGAAGGATGTATGGATGGATGTATGTATGTATGGGTTGAGGTATGGATGGACGTATGTATGGATGTACGTATGGATGGATGAGTGCATGGATGGATGGATTTGTGGATGTATGGATGTGTGGATGTATGGATGCGTGGATGGACGGATGTATGGACGGATGGATGTATGGATGGATAGATGTATGGATGGATGGATGTATTAATGTGTGGACGTTTGTAAGTATGGATGTACGAATGTATGGCCGTATTTGCGTTATGGATGTACGGATG
>NW_016996537.1:0-654 GCF_001483705.2 Eufriesea mexicana | reverse complement strand
CCGGAAACGCCGATACCACTAGTGTTCGCCACCCCATAGCCAAGCCGAATACCCTAGAGTACATTAGAGCGCAGTGACCCGCCGATAGCAGTATATAGCACAAAGGACCAAACTGTCCTCTCCTAACCTCACCAAACATAGCATAACCAAACATAGCATAACACTGCCTAACCTGCCGAGGCCACTATTGTTGGCCACCCCAGATCCAAACAGAATATACTACAGCATAGCAGAGTGCAGAAATCAACCGCACTGCAGTGTATAGCACAAAAGTCAAACATATCCAGACATAAGCTGACGTAACGAAACCTATCGAAACGTAGTGTAACACTGTAACGTGACCGAGACCAATATTGCTCCCCTTCCAGAGCCACGCGGGACATGTTAGCGCTGACTAGAAAGCAGAAGCCCACCGAACAGCAGTGTATAGCGCAAGAGTTGAGGCTATCGTGTCCTATCCAAACCAAACGAAACACAATCATACGTAATGTATCTGAAATTAACGCGCCAAGACCACCACTGCTGACCCCCTAGAGCCATACAGAATATTCCGGAGGACAGTAGGGAGTAGATATCCACCGAATTGCAGTGCAAAGCAGAAAAGTGGAAGATAACCTAACCAAGCCTGGCCTAAGCTAACCAATCCAAACGTAG
>NW_016996536.1:0-1136 GCF_001483705.2 Eufriesea mexicana | reverse complement strand
GAGGCAGTTTACGTGAGAGACGATAGCGCGTGCGGTACCCAATAGTTTAGAGACGTATAGGGAATCGGCCACCGAGAGTTAGGGTTATGACCTAGCCTTCGCGTTAGAACCCCTTACACCACTGAGTGATTATTTGCTACAAAATCAAATCATCCGAAGATCGTGTGGCATCGTTCAATCATTGGAATCATGGGAACACCGACCCCGAAGCCTGTCGAAACATTTGGTACATTCGAGCCGGATCTCCTGCTGCACGCGTTGGCCTTATACCCCAACACCCGTGGGCCGCCACAGCGATCTCCGAGTACACCGGATTGGGTCCGTAACAATAATGTCAATGCGCGTGAATAAAAACGACGCTGTTACGTTAGAACTAGACAGCCTAGGTCATCGCTGAATCGTGCGTTCCTCGCAGGAAGTTCAACGAAAGGAATTCAGATGTAATTGGTCAGAGTGCAAGGACAACGTCCCATTTAGCGCGCATTTTCCGCTCTAGCCGAATCGTTGGTTAAAACGATTATGCAAACCAGTCGGTGTTACATTATCGTAGATTGAAGATACGATATACTCCTCGAGCAAGCTAAATAATTTGACAATGATTATTCGAGAAAAATTAAAGGATATAAATATGTTTTGAAGATAAGAATATAAGCGAATGCGCTCAAGAGTATAAGCTTTCCGAATTTAAGAATCTACAGTTTAGTCATCTTCGAGTTTACTTTAAGCTTAGGAATAAACCTAAAGACATAAAAGAATATATACCGAGTCTTGGGATAATGAAATTTGAACCTCGGGTTGACGTCGATACCTACGTGTTTAACAGCATCTTAAAAGTAAAAGTTGTTAGAAAAAAGAACGAAACCTAATTTCGCTGAGTGGCAGAGTTACGATTCCATCAGAACGAAACTGAACCGCAGTTATGGCGAGAAAGGATCCAAGTGCTCTTTTTCGTATTAAAATTTTTCCTATATTTTTTCCATACTTGCTTCGAAATATCTTATTATTTCTTAACTTTACGTTTTTCACGATCGTTTATCGATTTATCGATGCCAAGTGACATGAAAAATCGCGTAATTCGTAAAACAGCGTCTGTCAGCGCTCTCGACCTTTTCCCTGTATGCCACCAACCGATACCT
>NW_016996535.1:0-755 GCF_001483705.2 Eufriesea mexicana | reverse complement strand
TTCCTATCTCTTGTAAATTTTCAATGTTCCCTTTGGAATTTGAAAATAGAGAGTGGGCAATAACATCATTATAGCCGCAACTACTCAATAGTTTTTGAGATATTTGCGATTAAAGTTTCATTACACTTTTATTTATACATTTCTTTCTAATGTTTCAAGTTAAATTGTATCGTAACGGGGACGATCGAGAATTGCTATAGTGGAGGGCCGGCGTTCGATTCCCGTCCCATAGGTTTGATAGTTTTTTTAATATATTTTTTATTTTGTATTCATTTTGTATTGTAAATAAACAATTGTAATTAAAATTTCTTAATAAAAAAAATTGTTTTTTACAGTTTCTTATGCTGGTATACATTTATTACAAAATAATATATATTTATTACAAAATAATATAAATATTATGCGAGAAAAATACTTTTCTATAGCAATCTTATTTACTACAGGTAATAAATTGCTCATGTAAGTACTCATTATTAAATTAAATATTGTATATAAATGTTGCCTATAATTCCAACTTTGCTGTGCAACTATAAATGTCCATGAATTAATTAGAGAAACTTGGAAATTTATTAATTTTCTAGTGCCGAATAAATAAAAATTTTACCGCCTGCGATCGGCGCCATCTATTATTTGGGCTCAAAAAGCAAGAAAATAATAGAAATATAGAATAGACATGGAGGTCGTCGAAGAGTTCGTGACGTGGTAGACAAGGACAGAGAGGGAATAGAAAAGGATAAAATGGCTCCGATAGTGAA
>NW_016996534.1:0-586 GCF_001483705.2 Eufriesea mexicana | reverse complement strand
TTATTCGTGGCATCAACGAAGTTGTGGACACCGCTACGTCGCAGGTAGGCGAGGGACGGTGCCGATTGTCTGCCGCGGAGCCGCGCATCTGCACAGCGATGTGTACCTGCGCCGAGGGTCACACCACAATGCAAGCGGCGGAGCACGGGTATGCAACCCGTACAGTGGTAACCATCCCGGGGAAGCCGGTCAATTTACCGAGGAGTGAAGGTAAGGTTATTGTTAGTGGTGTCGACGCGGCTCCAGTGGAACTTCCCTCCTCGAAGGACAGGGCAATTAGCCCTCCTGCAGTTGCTACAAGGCGCGTTACTCGTAACACCGCAATGCGCAAGGCGCTGCCGGCGGACATCGAGGGGGAGTGCTCCGCCTTCGCAGGTGCCGTCAGCGTCACAGGCGGCGGCGAAACGTCGTCTTCGTGGGCATCTTCCGCGAAGACGGCGAAGCGGCCGCGGAGGTCGGTGTTGGATGAATGTGACCCATTCGAAGGTTCGGATGGTATTGATTTCTCCTCGAAACCCACGAGCATAATCCGGGCGAAGGCAACCCTCCCCGCACGGGAGGAGCTCACCAGAGTGCACCGTCCGCT
>NW_016996533.1:0-1552 GCF_001483705.2 Eufriesea mexicana | reverse complement strand
CTGCTGTTCGGTGGAATTCGGAGCCCTACGTTCCCCTGCCACTTTCTACTACACTCTGGGGAACCAGCAATAGTGGACGGGGGATGTTATGTTGAGTAACGTTATGATTGGTCATGTTAGGTTAGATTCCGTTTGGTAAGTATAGCTTCTACTTACATGCTGGGCACTGCTTCTCTGTGCATTTCTGTGATCTGCTGTGCTCTACTGTGTCCTGCTGGGCGGCTCTCGGGAGGCCAGGAGCAGTGATCGCAGCTCGTCACGTTGGGTTATGCAGCGTTCTGTTACGTTAGATTAGGATTAGTTAGGATAGGACATCTTCGACTTTTGTGCCATTCATTGTGATGCGGTGGTGTTGTGCGCACTACTGTGCTCCAGTACATTCTGCCTGTCTTTATGGAGGCCAGCAATAGTGGTCTCGTCATCATAGCTTCAGCTAGGTTACGTTTGGATAGGATAGGACATGCTACTTCCTCTTTCTCGCTATACACCGCTATTCGCGGACTTCTGCCGTCTAATGTTCTCCAATATGCTCTGCCTGCCTCAGAGGAGGCCAGAAATATGGTTCTCGTCACGCCATGCCTACGTACACTACGTTTGGGTAGGTTAGGTATGTTCATGTGAGGCCGGGGTATGTCTGCCTATTGTGCTATTCACTGCAATACGGTGGATTTGTGCGCTCTGCTGTGCTCGCGGATATCCTACATGGATCTGCGGAGGCCAGCAATAGTGGTCTCGGCACGTTAGTTTGAGTTATGCTGCGCTTGGATGTGTTACGTCCGGTGAGGTTTGTATAGCGAAGTCTGGACCTTTGCACTATACACTGCTACGCGCTGATTTATGTGCGCTACTGTGCTCTAGTACATTCTGCTTGGCTCTGCGGATGCCAGCAGTATTAGTCTCGGTACGTTAGGTTGAGCCATGCTACGTCCGGCTGAGTCACGTTTGGGAGGTTAGTATAGGATAGCTTATGCCTTTGAGCTATACACTCCTTTCCGTGAATTTCTGCGCTCTACCGTGTTCTAATACTTCCTGCTCTTGGCCGCGGAGGCCAGCAATACTGTTCGCGGCACTTTAGGATAGGTTACGTTACGTTTGCTTAGGTTAGGTTTTATCAATCTCGGACTGGTTACGTTTGACTTTCGTGCTATGCACTGCTCTTCGGTGTGTTTCTGCGCTGTGCTCTGCTCTACTGTACTATGCTTATCCCCGGGAATGCCAGCAGTTTTGGCCTCGGCACGTTAGGTTAAGTTATGTTACGTTTGTTAGGTTATGTTAGCTTGGATTAGGTCTGAATAGATATATCTTTTCTCGCTATGCACTGCGATTCCATGGACTTCTGCGCCCTAATGTCCTCTGGTAAGTTCTGTACGCTCCTGTGGAGGACAGCAATTGTGATCGGGGTAGGTTAGGCTTTGTTATGTTTCGTCTAGCCATGCTAAGGTTATATATATTTAGATGGGAGGCTTTGACTTTTGCGTTACACACTCCTAATTGGTGAATTTCTGCGTTCTGCATTGGTCTACTATACCCTACTCGACTCCGTGGAAGCGAA
>NW_016996532.1:0-898 GCF_001483705.2 Eufriesea mexicana | reverse complement strand
AGGAGCACGCTCTACGCTCGCGGGCTCTCTCCGCGGCCTCCTTCTGTAACATAACCGCCTCGCAGACCCCAACTAAGCTTATCCCTACCCAACCTAACCGAACGTAACCTAATACAACATAACGTGCTACGATCGCGCTTGCTGGCCTCCCGATCGTCGAGAAGGCCATATTAGCGGATAGTACATCGCAGAAGCCCATACAATGGCAATGTACAGCAGAAAAGTCGAAGCTATCGTAACCTTGCGCAAACTAACCTAGACATACCGAACGCAACCTAACACGATCTAACATGCTGAGACCATTATTGCGGGCCAACCCAGAAACAAGTAGAGAATATAAGAATAGAGTAGGGCGCAGAAATTCCCCGAACCTCTATTTATAGCACAGATGTCAGATCCAACCTTTCCTAACCTAACAAAGCTCAACATCACCAAAGGTAACCTAACTGTACCTAAAGTGCCGGGTCCACTGTTACTGGACACCGCAGATCCATGCAGAATATGCTACAGCACAGTAGAGCGTAGAAGTCGACCACATTGCACTGAATAACACATCAATGGTATACTGACCACACTTAACCCATCCTAGCATAACCAATCATAACACAACTCAACTTATGGCGCCGCGAACAGTATTGCTAGAGTCCACAGAGACAAGCAGAATATGGTATGGCACGGTAGAGCACCGACGTGCATAAAATGTCAGTGTTGGGCACAGGAGTCAAAGTAATCCTAACCTAACACAACCCAACATAACCATAAGCAACCACACGTAGTCAAACTCAACCTGACGAGCCGAGACCACTTTCGCTGCCCTCCGCAGAGCCGAGCGGAACATTCCAGTGGAGAAAGGGGCGCAGAAGTGCATGGAAACGCAGTGTATGGCGGAAAAGTCGAA
>NW_016996531.1:0-535 GCF_001483705.2 Eufriesea mexicana | reverse complement strand
TGTTTGGGTTAGGATAGGATGTCTTCGACTTTTGTGCTGTACATACATATGCGGTGGACATCTGCGGTCTACCGTGCAGCAGTATGTTCTGCTTGGCTCTGGTGTGGCCAGTAATTGTTGTCTCGCCCTGTTAGGTTGACGTAGGGTACGTTTGACTTGGTTGTGTTAGCTATGGCTGGGTTTCGGTAGCTTCGACTTTTCTTCTGTACACTGCGATTCTATGGATTTCCGCTCTCTATTCCAATCTAATATCTTCAGCTTGGCTCTGTAGTGTCAAGCAATGGTGGTAGCGTCACGTTAGGTTGATCTACGTTACGTTTGGTTACGTCAAGGTTGGTCAGGTTATAAAGCCTGGCTATGACCCTTGCGCAACAGACTGCTATTCGGCGGATTCCTGCCATCTGCTGTGTTCTGATGTGTTCACCTTGTCTCTGGAGGTGTTAGCAAGAGTGGCATCGGCACGCTACTTTGTGTTAGGTTACGACGGGTTAGGAAAGGGTATCTTTGACTTTTCTGCTTCGCACGACCATGCGAT
>NW_016996530.1:0-488 GCF_001483705.2 Eufriesea mexicana | reverse complement strand
TATTCGGTTGATTTCTGGGCTCTACTGTTCTGTATCACGCTCTGCTTCGCGCTGGGGATGGCGAAAATAGTGCTCCCGGCACGTCAGTTGAGTTATGTTACGTATTGTCAGCTTACGTTTGGCTTGGTTAGGAGAGGGTAACCTTGTCTTGTGTGCTATATACTGATATTCGGTGGATTTCTGAGCTCTACATTGCTCTCCTGTGCTCTGCTCGACTCTTGGGAGAAAAACAGTAGCAGTCGTGGCTCAATAGGCTCTGTTCGGTTGCGTTTGGCTTGGTTAGGTTAGATTAAGGTTTGGTTTGGATGGTTTTGACTTTTGTGTTGTACACTGCTATTCGGCGGATTTGTGGGCTCTTCCGTGCACTAATATGTTCTACTAGGCTCTGTGTGGCCGAAATAAATGTCGCGGCTCGTTAGGTTTACTCATTCCACGTTTGGATAGGTTTGGTTAGGACAAGTTAGGATAAGATGTCTTTGCCTTTTGTG
>NW_016996529.1:0-1071 GCF_001483705.2 Eufriesea mexicana | reverse complement strand
GATGGATGTACGGAAGTATGGATTTATGGATGTATGGATGTATGAATGTATGGATGGATGGATTTATGGGTGGATATATGTTTGGATCGATGGATGTCTGGATGGCTTGTTGTATGGCTGGATGGATGTATGGAAGGATGTGTGTATGAGTGGATGGATGTATGAGTGGATGGATGTATGGATGGCTGCATGCATGGGTGTACGCATGGATGCATTTACGGATGTATTTATGGATGTATGTATGGATGAGTGTATGGGGGTATGCATGGATGTATGGATCTACGTATGGATGGATGAGAGCATGGTTTTTTATGGATGTATGGATGTGTGGATGTATGGATGTATGTATGGATGAATGTATTGGTGTATGTATGGATGTATGCATGGATGTATGCATGTATGTATTCATGGATGTATGCATGGATGTATGTATGGGTGTTTGAATGGATGTATGCAAGTGTGTATGTATGGATGTATGTAAGTATGTATCTATGGATGCATGTATGGATGAATGTATTGCTCTATGTAAGGAAGTATGTATTGATGTATCTATGGATGCATGGATGGATGGGTGGATGGATGGACATATGTACGGATGTGTGTATAAATGTATGTGTGGATGTATGGATGTATGGATGTATGGGCGGATAGATGTATGTATCGATTGATGTATGGATGGGAGGTTGTATGGCAGGATGTATGTATGGTAGGATGGGTGTATGGATGGTTGAATGTATGGATTGATGGCCGTATGGTTGGATGGATGTATGGATGCGTTGAGGTGCGGATGAACGGATGTACAGATGAATGGATATACGGAAGAATGGATGTATGGATGGATTGAGGTATGGATGTGTGTATGGATGGATGTATGAATGTGAGATTGGATGGACGTATATATGTATGTATGTATGGATTGATGGATGTATGGATGGTTGGAGGTGCGGATGGATGGTCTTATGGATGTATGGATGCATGAATATATGGATGTATGTATGGATGGATGTGTGGATGGATGGATGTATGGATGTATGGGTGTATGTATGTATGCATGTATGGATGTATGTATGT
>NW_016996528.1:0-562 GCF_001483705.2 Eufriesea mexicana | reverse complement strand
GAGGACTAATTGTGGTACTGGTTTAGAGATTGATATCTGCGGTTTCTAAGTTGAATTTGGGTAGTTTGAGGAGAATATGTGTATCGGTACATGTCTTTGGATGAGAATTAATTGTGTTGCACTTACTGATGATTCTTGCAGTGGTACCTATGGGTTTTAAGCTAAATTTAGAAATTTGCAGAAGAGTGTGTGCATTGGTTCATGTCTGTGGATGAGGACCAATCGTGGTACTGGTTCAGAGATTGATATCTATGGGTCCTAAGTGGAATTTGGGTATTTTGACGAGATTATGTGTATTGGTACATGTCTTTGGATGAAAATCAATGGTGTTGCACTTGCTGAAGGTTCCTGTAGTGGTATTAGTGGGTTCTAGATTGAATTTGAAAATTTGCAGAGGAGTGTGTGCATTAGTTCATGTCTGTGAATAATGATGGATTGTGATAATGATTCAGGGATTGGTATGTATGGGTCCTAAGTTGAATTTGGGTATTTTGAGAAGAGCAAGGGTCATTGGTTCATGTGTTTGGATGATAATCAATTGTATTGCACATACTCAGGAGTC
>NW_016996527.1:0-559 GCF_001483705.2 Eufriesea mexicana | reverse complement strand
TGCATAAGTAAGGAGGAAAGATACTTTTGGCCTGCTATAGCCAATGCAATGCTGCAGAATCGGACTGGAAAGTCCAATTTTATTAACATTTTCGTCTAATATCGTGGTGAGCAATCTTCCTTCAGTAAGTAAGGGGGAAAGATCCTTTTGGCGCGCTATAGCCATTGCAATCCTGTAGAATCTGCCAGGAAAATTCAATTTTATTGACATTTTCGACTAATATCGTGGTGAGTTATCTTACTGGCATAAACAAGGAGCAAAGATTCTATTGGCGTGCTATTGCCGTTGCAATGCTATAGAATCTGGATGGAAAATTCAATTTCATTGACATTTTCGGCTAATGTGGTGAGCTAACTTTCTTTGCATAAACATGGAGGAAAGATTATATTGGCAAGGTATAACCATTGCAATGCTATAGAATCTAGCTGGAAAGTTCAATTTTATTGACATTTTCGACAGATATCTTGGCGAGCTAACTTTCTTGCATAAACAAGGGGGAAAGATTCTATTGGCGTGCTACAACCATTGCAATGCTATAGAATCATGCTGGAAAATTCAA
>NW_016996526.1:0-2630 GCF_001483705.2 Eufriesea mexicana | reverse complement strand
ACCAAACCTTCCTAACCTAACCCAACGGTATGTAACCTGACAAAGCCTAAAGTGTCGAGACCGATATTACTGGCCCTCACAGAGCCAAGCAGAGCATACTAAACCGCATTGGAGGTCGGAGCACCGCCGAATAGCAGTGTATGCCATAAGAGTCCAAGTAGCATATTCAGACCCAGCCAAACGTGACATATGCGAACGTAACATAGCTCAACCAAACATGACGAGACATGTAGTGCTGGCCTTCACAGAGACAAGTAGTTTGTACTAGAGCACAATAGAGTGCAGAGATCCGCCGTATTGCAGACGTTAACGTAAAGATCAAATATATTCAAAACATACCCGAGTGGTCGTAACATAGCCAATCGTACCCCACCTCAACACAACGTGCCGAGACAACTGTTGTTGGCCTCCCAGAGCCAAGAAGAACATACTGGAGCACACTGGAGGGCAGAAATCCCCTTAATAGCAGTGTACAGCACAAAAGTCAAAGTTACCCTATCCTTATATATAAAACCTTAACATAATGAAACGTAACATAACTAGACCTAACGTACATCGACAACTATTGCTGGCCTCCACAGAGTCGAGTAGGACGCATTAGAGGAGAGTAGAGCGCTGAAGTCCATAGAATCGCAGCGTACAGCGCAAGAGTCACTGCTATCCAAACCGAACCCAAGTTAACGTAACCTAACAGAACGAAGCATAACTCAATAAAGCGTGCCGCGGACACGGCTTCCGGCCTCCACTCAGACAAGCAGAATATACTAGAGCACAGCAGGTCAAGGAAATACACCGAATAGCAGTGTACGGCACGAAAGTCACAGCTACTCGAACCAAAGTTAGCCAAGTCTAGCCTAACCAAACGTAACCTAACACAACCTAACCTGCCACGACCACTATTACTCGCTTCCCCAGAATAGAGCAGAGTATAATAGAGCACTGCAAAGAGCAGGAATCCACCGTATAGCATTGTACAGCGCAAACGCCGAAGAAAGCCTAATCAAGCCTTCCTATCCTAACCTAACGAACCGAAACCTAACAAAACCTAACGTGCCGGGACCACCAATACTGGCCACCCCAGAGCCAAGCAGGTATATCAGAGCACAGTAGAGGGCAAATGTCCTCCGAATAGCCGTGTACGGCACAAAGGTCTAATCCATTCTATCCTAACTTAACCAAACGTAACTTAAACCTACGTAACATTACTAAACTCGACGAGCCGACAACACAGTTTCAGTCCCCCCAGAGCCAATCAGGGTAAACCAGAGCACAGTAGAGCGCAGAAATCCCCGGCATTGCACTGTATAGCACAAAAGTCGTATCTACCCTATCCTAACATAGCCCATCGTAATACAACCAAACTTACATCAACATAACGTCCCGCGACCGCTATATCTGGCTACCCCAGGGTTAAGCAGAGTATATTAGAGCGCAGCAGAGCGCATAATTCTACCGCCTTGCAGTGTATAGAAGAAACGTCAATCACACAATAATCTAAATTTTTCTGACATAACCAACCTGAACGTACCGTAACTCAACACAGCGTGACGATACCAAAATTGATGGCCTCACAAGGGCACATCAGAGGAAATTGGAGCACATCAGAGCGCCGAAATCCACTAACCTGGCTAAACGTAACATGACGAGACCACTATCGGTGGCTTCCACAGGGGCAGGAAGAATGTTCTAGGGCACAGTAGAGCGCAGAAATCCACCGCACTGCAGCGTATAGCACAGAAGTCGAATATAACCTTACCAAACCTAACCACACCTAACCCAAGCCATCGTCGATAAATCAAAATAACGTGCCGCGAACACTGCTTCTGGCCTCCTCTGAACCAAGCAGGATGTGTTAGAACATATTACATCACAGAAACCCACCGAATTGCCGTGTATAGCACGAAAGCCAAAGCTATCCTAACCAAACTTAATACAACCTAACCCACTCAAACGTAACATACAACAAACTAACGTGCTACGAACACCAATGCTCCCTCAACAGTGTCGGGTAGATTATAGTAGATCAGTGTCGAGCGTAGCAATCGACCGTACAGCAGTGTACAGCGCAAACGTAGAAGATATTTTGACCTATCCATCATAACCTAACATAACGAAAAGGACCTACCTCAAAATGACGTACCGAGACGTCCATTACTGGCAACCCTAGAGCCAAAGGGGACACATTACAGCACAGTAAATGGCAAAAGCCCACCGAATGAAAGCGTATGTCACAAAAGTCTAATGTACTCTACCCTTACCTAACCAAACGTAGGATAATCGACCGTAACCTAACTCGGACTATCGTGCCGAGGACACTACTGCTAGCCTCGCGAGAGCCAATCCGTATATACTATAGCACAGTAGACATCAGGAATCTACCGCAGAGCAGTGAATAGCACAACAGCCGTAGATACCCAAACATAACCTGGCATACTCTAACCAAACCATACGTAGCGTAGCTAAACATGACGAGTCACGACCAGTGCTCCAGGCCTCCCCAGTTCCAGACAGAATGCACTAGAGCACTGTAGATCACAGACATCCATCGGAATGCAGTGTATAGCACGAAAGTAAAAGCCATCCTAGCCAAACTTAACTTACACAAAACTAACCAAACGTAACCTAACACA
>NW_016996525.1:0-1339 GCF_001483705.2 Eufriesea mexicana | reverse complement strand
CGGTTTACAATTTGTTTTTGTTGGCAATAGCCGATTCGCGATTTCTTTTCGTATCCTACAATAGCTATGATAACAGTTACTAATCTGGGGTACGTGTGCCACCTGTGGCACACTGCAAGATGAAATAATTCAGTGTTTCTTCATTTTGTATCCCTATTTGAATAATATAGACACGATTTTTCAAACCATTAGTATTAGTGGAATTATAATAGACTAATTGTTGGGATTTCGGGAAGGAAATCAAAGCGTTTAGCGTGCAGGGAAATAACCGTATTCAGTTATACAGCAATAGATATATAAAGTTTAATATAGGTTTAGTAAAGTAAATATAATAAATATAGTATAACTAAATATAGTAGATAGTAAAGTTTAATATAGTTTGAAAGCGTTCTACACTGTTCTGGATCAGAGACTGACGGCTGCAATAGACCCTTGCCCCCTGATGGCTGTATAGTATCAAAGATGCTTGAAGTCCAAAGGTCGGTATTGGCCTGCAATCTCTAACAGGCCTGTCACCATCGTTGCATTACCGTAGTTAATTTACAACACTAATAAGTGTAGCATAAGTAATATTTTATAATAATAAAGAACATGCATAGCGAATTTTATATTTCTTTCTACGGTTCTAAGTAAGGTTTCAGGTTCTCGTCTATTTCTATTTCACTGTGTCTTCATCCATATTATAGAACATAAAAGAGGAAACGAAAATTTCTATTTCGAATTTGCAAAGATTTTGTCTCAGATGTTTCACTATGATATCAGATTTCTTCCATGAATTTCTACGAATAATAATCCTGCTTTATCACCTGTTCATCCTCGTCCTTAACCCATTTGCATCATGACTCTACTTAAGCTGCCGTGCTGAAACATCAGCGACGTTCAACTGACGACTGGCTCGTATCACCGCGCGTGGTCGGTCTTATGTGCAGTAAACGACATTCAAATTGTTCGCGGAGTGTATTAAAACTGTAGTGTGTAAAACGATTGATACAGAATGATACATCGCAAACATCGCATTTTACATTTTTTTATGAAAAAGGAAAGAAACAAATATTATTTTGTAAATAATATTCCGCACTCGGTGATAGTAGAGTCGCGGGCTCGCGGAATATTCCGCGCTTGGTGATAGTAGACAGTCGCGGTTCGCGGAATATTCCGCGCTCGGTGATAGTAGACAGTCGCGGTTCGCGGAATATTCCGCGTTCGGTGATAGTAGATAGTCGCGGCCTCGCGGAATATTTCGCGCTTGGTGATAGTAGACAGTCGCGGTTCGCGGAATATTCCGCGCTTAGATGCAAATGGGTTAAACCTTTCGCTACGGCAGGTATCACCGCGAAGT
>NW_016996524.1:0-549 GCF_001483705.2 Eufriesea mexicana | reverse complement strand
TCTGGCTGGAAAGTTCAATTTTATTGGCATTTCCGACTAATATCGTGGTGGCCTATCCTTCCTCCATATGTAAGGAGGTAATATTCTATTGACGTGCTATAGACATTGGAATGATATAGAATTTGACTGGAAAATAAAATTTAATGGTTTTCTACTAATATCGTGTTGGGCTAACTTTCTATCATAAGCAAGGACGGAAGATTCTATTGGCGTGCTATAGCCATTACAATGCTGTAGAACCTGTCTGCAAAATTCAATTCTATTGACATTTTCGGACAATAACGGGGTGAGCTGACCTCCTTGCATATATAAGGAGGAAAGATTATATTGGCGAGCCATAGTCATTGCAGTGCTATAGAATCAGGCTGGAAAGACTAATTTTCTTTACATTTCCGACTAATATAGTGGTGAGCTAATTATCTTCCATAAATAAGGTGGAAAGATTCTATAGACGTGATATAGCCATTTTAATGCTATAGAACCTGGCTGGAACATTCAATTTTATTTACATTTTCGGATAATATCGTGGTGAGCTGTGCTCCTTGCATA
>NW_016996523.1:0-551 GCF_001483705.2 Eufriesea mexicana | reverse complement strand
AGGATGGGTGTATGGATGGATGAATGTATGGATTGATGGCCGTATGCATGGATGGTTGTATGTACGGATTGAGGTATGGATGGACGGATGTACGGAAGTATGAATGTATTGAAGTACGGCTGTCGCCATGTATGAATGTATGGTTGTATATATGTATGGGTGTCGGGATTGATGGGTGTATGGATGGATGGAGGTATGGATTGATGGATTTGTGGATGTATGGATGTATGAATGTATAGATGTACGGGTAGATGGATGTATGTATGGATGGACTAATGGATGTATGGATGTATGGATGTAAGCATGTATGGATGTATGTATGTATGGATGTATGGATTTAAGAATGTATGGATGTGTGCATGTATGGATGTATGGATGTATGGACGTATGGATGTACGAATGTACGTATGTACTAATGTATGGACGTATGGATGGACGGATGGATGTACGGTTGTATGTACGTATGCATGTATGTATGCATGGATGTTAGAATGTATGGATGTACGAATGAAATGATATACGGATGTATGGATGTATATCTGTATGGATGT
>NW_016996522.1:0-648 GCF_001483705.2 Eufriesea mexicana | reverse complement strand
TAGCTTGGTGAAGAGGTCGCCCAACGCCTTCAATACAATGGCAAGTACAGCCATTTTCTTGCCGGAGAATACGTGTATTCAAAATCTATAATCCGTTATAGCTTGGTGAATAGCTGGCCAAACGCCTTCAGTCCAATGGCAAGTACAGCCATCCACCTGCAAGAGAATACGTGTATTCGATATCTATAGTCTCTTATAGCTTGGTGATTAGATCGCCTAACGCCTTCAACCCAATGGCAAGTGCAGCCATCAACTTGCCATAGAATAGGTCTATTCAAAGTGTATATTCTGTTCTAGCTTGGTGAATATGACGCCTAACGCCTTCAATCCAATGGCAAGTACAGCCATCTACCTGCAAGGGAATAGGGCTATTCAAGTTCTATAATCTGTTATAGCTTGGAGAAAACATCGCCCAACGCCATGAATCCAATGGCAAGTACAGCCATCTACTTGCCAGAGGATCGGTCTATTCAAAATCTATAACCTGTTATCGCTTGGTGAATGGATCGCACAAGGCCTTCAATCCAATGGCAAGTACAGACATCTACTTGCCAGAAAATAGGCATATTCAAAGTCTATAATCTTGTATAGCTTGGTGAATAGGTCGCCTATCGTCTTCAACCAATGGCAAGTACAGCCATCTACTTG
>NW_016996521.1:4662-5113 GCF_001483705.2 Eufriesea mexicana | reverse complement strand
ACGAGACTTACTACAATGATACTCTAACATTTTTCTCGTCGCTACTAATCATGCAAGTTGATGGGACGTTAATCCTTAATCTAAAGAAGAGAAAAGAATAACAAACTTTTAAAACAAGATTAACAAGTTTTGATACTAGATAAACATATAATAAAGAAAGAAAGGATACGGAACTTGAAGTAAAACAGCAATCAGAATCTGGCTGCCAGAAGACCCTAACGGTCTTCTGGGTCCGGGGTTTTCCCAAGATGGGACAACACGTACTGCCCGTTAATAATCCTTAACAGCTATGGTTTTCTAGCAGCCAGATCTCAAGTGCCTAAATAACTAATTCCTACTTTATAATTTCTCCAATGTATATTTGAGAAAATGACGTTTTATTGCATCGAGTGTCGATCAGACCCAAGCAACAATTCAACGCCTAATTTCAAGTTAACGAAATTAGACGACG
>NW_016996521.1:0-1815 GCF_001483705.2 Eufriesea mexicana | reverse complement strand
TCTTCATTTTCAATACATTTTACAAACAATTCTTTATTTCCCTCGGGTCACCGGACACGAAGCATTCTTTAGCCATTAATTTTAGAAAGCAGGCAACAGCACTTAGGATTTGGCTGACAATAGGCTTGCAAAAGAAAGGACCGGGCCATGTGCGATGTCACGACTTTCGAAGCCATAAAGTAACGGGTCACGAATGTGCGGGTGGCCTACCAGCAACCCCCTTTGAGGGAGAGGTTTCCTCCACCAGCAGACCTGGTCGCGGAAAACGTTCCTCCCTTCTTTGGGGGCACCTGATTCGAGGGCCCACCCTCGGTCCTGTCAAACACCAATGGGAAAATCGATTTCCCTTTGGGCAATCGTGGGCTTCGAAAGATCGTGCATCGCACAGTCAGTTAGTCAATATCAATGGAACAGATCAGATAAGTTATCCGAAACTACTACCTAAAATACAGTCCACTATCCACAACCTTCCTCAATGAAATTTGGTCCGTCATTAACCGTCGCCAACTGAGACCGACCTAATGACGATATACAGTTTTCACTAACTTCCTCATCCCATGATAGTTTCTTCGCCCACGTCTCTTGCAGCATCAATCTCGGCGAGAGAACCACGGGGCAAATAAAACCTAGCGGGTCAAATAATTTGTGCGCAAAAGACAAAATGCGTTGTTTCTTAATATTCTCGAAATCAAATTTATCTATCTCCGACACATTAATAGAGAGACTATCATTCTGTTTATCCCATACAATGCCAAACACTGCAACTTGGTTCTCATGACTGCTATCTCCGCTGTACTCTCACTCACGGAGATCGAAAGAGCTAATTTCATGGCTACTTTCGAATCAGCTATAAATTTATGTAAATGATCTATAGAATTTACGCTAGTCACACAATTATCTACGTAAAAGTTTCGGAGCAATTTTACAATATTATCGCGGTCAAGTAAATCATTTGATCTATCCTTATTTGATTCTATAATTTGTCTTAAGTGCATATTAATGACGACTCTAAGGATAAACGGACTGCAGGAGACGCCAAAGACTACACTCTACAATGCCTCAGGATTACAGTTCTTTCCTCTGCGTCTACTCATAAAAAACGTATCCCTAATCCCTATCCTTCGCTCGTAAACTTATTAGTAGGAACACTTTCTTTATATCCACAATCACCCCGATACCTTGCCTAAAACGTAATAAAATTGTCGTTACTAACTCAATGAGGTTAGGGTCTTTTTGGAGATACTCATTCAAAGAGGGAGACTGTCGATCCTTGGCCGAAGCGTCGAAAACGGGCCTAATCACCGTCGTACTTCCTTCTTTAATGATGGCTCGGTGCGGCAAGTAATGCCCCCATAGTTCCGCTTCCTCCTTAGGCACGTATTCAATGATCCCTTCGGCTTAAATACTGCATCGTAGTCTTGAAATTTTCCTTCCAGCTGCAATTTCTTTATCGTACACTGAAGACGACGAACGGTTAAAGTTTTATTATCACCTGAAGCTGGATGATTTTCTACCTAGAGCAACGGGCATCCGCATTTGTGATCTAGGTATTCCATAGATGCACACCTCAAGTGTGTTTCGAACAGTTCGGATATGATACGCTTAGCGATAAATCGTTAAAGAAATTCTTGATCAGGGTTAGATCCTTTGCTCCCATAGTGATCGGATGTCGTAGACTACATGGTTTAGTTCTTACGAGTTCAATCCCTTTCTATATGTCTGCTCCGGCTAAACACGCCTTTGTATACACCACCTGACATGACATGAACACATCAGTGCTAGTTCCAGCAGATGCTAACAAACATCCGAGAGATC
>NW_016996520.1:0-541 GCF_001483705.2 Eufriesea mexicana | reverse complement strand
CCAATAGCAGTCGCGGCACGTTACGTTGAATTTCACTGTACTTGGTTTGGTTAGGTTAAGTTACCTTTGAATTTTGTGCTTTAAACTGCAACGCCGCGAATTTCTGTGACCCACTGTGCCCCGGTATATTCTGCTTGGCACTGGGAAGGTAGGCAGTAATGGAGCATGGCGGCTAGGTTATTTAGTTAGGCTACGTTTGGCTATGCTATGTATTGCTTAGGTTAGGCAAGTGTAGCATTGACTTTTGTGCTGTACACTTCTATTCGGTGGATTTCTGCGATCTACTGGGATCTGATATGACCCGCTTTGCTCTGGGTACACCAGAAATTGTGGCCGTGGCGCATTAGTTAGAGTCAGGTTACGTTTGGTTGGGTTAGGCAGGTTTGGGTTAGTATAGTATATCCTCAACTTTTGTGATTTGCACAAGAGTGCGATTGATTTTTGCGCTCAACTGTGCTCTAGTATGCTCTGTTTGGCCCTGGGGAGCTAAGTAATGACGTTCTCGCCAAGTAAGGTTGAGATAGACTGCGTTTGGGTAGGC
>NW_016996519.1:305-650 GCF_001483705.2 Eufriesea mexicana | reverse complement strand
TCCTGCTACACACTGCTTTTCGGTAGATTCCTGAGCATTAATGTGCTTCAATATGCTCTACTTTGCTCTACGAAGACCACTAATAGCGGTGGCGGCACGTTACGTTGAGTTAGAATACGTTTGGTTAGGTTAGGTTAGGACAGGCCAGGTTAGGATATATTTGGCTTTTGTGCTATACACTGATATCCGCTGGATTTCTGCGATCAACATTGCTCTACTGTATTCAGCTCGACTGAGGGGAGGCGAGCAATAGTGATCGTGGCATGTTACGTTGAGCTACGTTACGTCCGGCTATGTTAGGTTAGGTTATGTTTGGTCCGGAAAGCTTTGACTCTCGTGATGCAC
>NW_016996519.1:0-227 GCF_001483705.2 Eufriesea mexicana | reverse complement strand
GTGGTCTCGTCATGGAAGTTTGAGCTAGGCTACGTTTGTGTGTGTCGCGTTTAGCTAGGTTAGGATAGGCTACTTTGACTTTCATGGTATAAACTGCATTTCGGTGGATTTCTGCGCTTTAGTGCCCTCTAGTATTCTCTGTTTGTGTCAGTGGAGTCTTGCATCAGTAGTCTGTGCACGTTAGGTTGAGTTAGGCTACGTTTGGCTTGATTAGGTTTGGTTACGGT
>NW_016996518.1:0-791 GCF_001483705.2 Eufriesea mexicana | reverse complement strand
TTTTCATACTACTGAATCTTAGCACGCATCTCACACTATATACACTCATTGACGTAGCGGTGGTAAAAGTTATACATACTTCATCTGTCACCTTCGAATTTCCTCATCAGTGGACAAAGTTCTCCAACGGCAGCAGTACTGTGATGATCGCTTTACCCAGTAATATGTTGTCAATTTTTAATATCTCGTGGTACAATGTATCGTTTTTTGACATTCCAGAATGCTTGTTTAACTTGTATTATAACTGAAAAGCATACTATAGCGGTAACAGTGCTCTGCTTCTAAATGTACACGGTACCTTAATGTGATTTGCAAATATCTCTAGCATTAACCGCAGTACACTTTGATTATTCTAGAATTGCCTTGAACCGAAATTATCAGTGAATAATTTTATGCAACCTTTACCGTAACGTGAAGATGGCTGTACTCAGTACTGTGTTCTCAATTGTTAGTGCAGCGAGTGACAGAAAGCCTGTACGCTATCATTCTAGAAGTGTTATAGAATTTAATTCATCATCGAACAGATTAATCCAAAGGCTGCAGTGCTATATAGGCTATAATGGACCGTCATTTTTCATTCTACAGTTGCTGTAGGACATGCATGTTCAGTGCCCAATTAAATCCAACGTGAGGAGTGCTCTATTGGCGGATGTACTAATTACCGTACAGTGAATTCTTAGCGTCACTAGCCGTTACCGCTGTATTCATATCTTATTCCAGAGTTTCTGTGGAACTTTCGTCCTTAGTGAACAACTCTTTCCGATGTTTACATTTCTGTGTTGATGGCTGTA
>NW_016996517.1:0-710 GCF_001483705.2 Eufriesea mexicana | reverse complement strand
TTGGGATAGGATAACTTAGACTTTTGTGCTATACACTGCAATTCGATAGATATCTGGCCCTTGGGTTGCTCAGCTAGCATCTGCTTGTCCCTGGGGTGGCCAGCAATTGCGGTCGTGTCACGTATGTCTGTGTCAGGTTACGTTCGGCTAGGTTATGTAAGGCTTAGTTTGGTTAGAGTGGCTTTCACCTTTGTGCTATACATTGCTACACAGAGGACTTCTGCGCTCTACTGTACTCTATCATATCTTGCTCGCCTCTGGGTACCCCAGCGGTAGTGGTCGTTGCATGTGTGTTTGCGTTATGTTAAGTTTCGTTATGTTATGTTAGGTTAGGTTTGGTCAGAATATCCCTGACTTTTCTGCTATAGGCTGTAATGCGGTCGACTTCTACGCTTTATTTTGCTCTAATATGCCTAGCGTGGCTTTGTGGAGGCTAGCAATAGTAGTCTCGTTAAGTTAGGTTGAGTTAGGCTAAGATCGGCTTGGTTATGCTTGTTTGGGTTAGGTGTTGAAAGCATTAACCTTCACGAAATACACTGCTTTTCGGGGGTTTCTGCGCTCTACTATGCTATACTTCATTCTGCTTAGCGCTGGCGGGCCAGTAATAGTCACCGCGGCACGTTATATTGAGCCAGTCTTCGTTTGGATAGGTTAAGTTAGTTTGGGCTAGGCGTGAGTAGCTTTTACTTCTCTCATATACACAACGATAC
>NW_016996516.1:0-2084 GCF_001483705.2 Eufriesea mexicana | reverse complement strand
GTTCTACGTGGCTCTGCGGAGCTCAGTAACAGTGGTTTATGCACGTTAGGTTGGCTTAGGTTAGGGTCGGTTATGATACGTTTGATTTGGTTAGGGCAGATTAGCTTTGACTCTTGTGCTTTACACTGCTACTCGGTGGATTTTTTCGCCTGTGGAACTGGGGAGGCTGGTAATATTGGTCTCGACACGTTAGGATTAACTAATCTACGTTTGGTTAGGTTAGGCTGCGTCTTGTTGGGTTAGGATATCTTTGACCTTTCTGCTATGTATTGCAGCTTGGTGGCTTTCTGCGCTCTAATGCGCCCTAGTACGTTCTACGTGGCTCTGCGGAGCTCAGTAACAGTGGTTTATGCACGTAAGGTTGGCTTAGGTTACGGTCGGTTATGATACGTTTGATTTGGTTAGGGCAGATTAGCTTTGACTTTTGTGCTTTACACTGCTACTCGGTGGATTTTTTCGCTCTTCTGTTATCTAATATTCTCTCCTTTGCCCTTGGGAGCCCATAAATAGTGTACGCGGCACGATATTTCTTGTTAGGCTATGTTTAGTTATGTTACGTTTGTCTACGATAGGATTGGATATCTTTGACGTATGAGCTATACACTCCTATTAGACGGATTCCTTTACTTTCGTTGCTCTCCTATTCCCTACTCGACTCTGGGGAGCCCAGCACCGGCGGTCGTGGCACGATTGGTTTAGTCTTGCTACGTTTCGTTATGTTAGGTTTGGTTAGGTTTGGTCTGGATGGCATTGACTTTTGTGCTATAGTCTGCTGTTAGGTGTATCTCTGCTAACCTACAGTGCTTTAATATTTTCAGCTTGACTCCGGGAAGGCCAGCAACAGTGGTCTAGGCACGTTATGTTGGATCAAGTTACGTTCGGTTAGCTTGGGCTAGGCAATGTTTGGGGAAGATAGCTTTAACTTTTGTGCTGTACGCTGCTATTCAGTGTATTTCTGCGATTTGCTGTGCTCTAGAATGTCCTGCATGGCTCTGGTGATGGAAGCAATATCGGTCTCGGCACGCTGGTTAGAATTATGCTATGTTTGGTTGCCTTCCGTTGGTTTGGGTTAGGTTTGGGTATCAATGACTTTTCTGATGTACACTGCGATTATTTGGATTTCTGCTCTCTACTTTCAAGTAATACGTTCTGTTTGGCTCTGCGTATGCAGCCAGTAGCGGTCGCGGCACGTTAGGTTGAGTTAGGTTTCGTTTGGGTATGTTAAGATTGGTTTAGATAGGGGAGGATGTCTTTGACTTTAGTGCCATAGTCAGATATTAGGTGGATTTCCGCGCCATACATAGCTCTAATATCTTCAGCTTCGCTCTGGCAAGACCAGAAAGGGTGGTCTCGGCACGTGATGATGAGTAATGTTACGTTCGGTTAGGCTGTATCCGGCTAAGCTTGGTCAGGATAGCTTCAACTATTGTGCTGTATACTGCTGCTAGGTGGACACCTGCTCCCTACTGTGCTCTAGTATGTCCTGCTTGTCTCTGGGGAGGGCAGCAATGGCGGTCTCGGCACGACAGTTTGATTTATGCAATGTTTGATTATGTTGTATTGGTTTGGGATAGGGTTGGGTAGCTTTGGCGTTTCTGTTATACACTGCGATTATATGGATTTCTGCGTCCTACACTCCACTAATGTCATCTACTTGGCTATGGGGTGGTCAGCAGTAGTGGCCGCGGAAAGTTAGGTTGAGTTATATTGCGCTTGGTTATGTTACGTTTGGTTAGGTTACGAAAGGAGACCTTTGACTTTACGGCTATAGCCTGACATTACGTGGATTACTGCGCCATAGAGGGCCCTAATGCCTTCAGCTTAGCTCTGGGAGGGCCAGCAATGTTGGCTCCTGCACGATAGATTTTGTCATGTTACGTTCGGCTAGGTTGGGTCAGGCCAAGTTGTGTAAGCATAGCTTTAACTTTTGTTATGTACGCTTCTGTTAGGAGGATCCCTGCGCTCTACTGCGCTCTAGTATGTCCTACTGGTCTCTGCGGAGGCCAATAATAATGGTCGCGGCACGTTAGGTTTAGATAGGTTACGTTCCTTTATGTTACGATAGATTAGGTTAGGAGAGGATA
>NW_016996515.1:0-719 GCF_001483705.2 Eufriesea mexicana | reverse complement strand
TTCTTGCTCTGTGTCCAATATTATTATTATTATTCTATTACTGTTGTAGAATTGCTATAGAATGAAACCTCATTTATTTGACTCAAATTGCACCGAGTCGTATTCGGATAATTAAAAATTCGATATTCAGTCAGGAATATTCATTCGCACCGTAAATAATAGTTAATATACGTTTTACTTTATTTATTGCACAGTTCCTACACGTTCGCTGCAACATGTTGTCATAATCAGAGATAGAGAACGATGATTCATGAATGCATTGGCGTAAACTTGGATTCGGAATACTAACTAATTAACAGAAGGAAATAATTCTCGTTGGTGATCAGAAAATTTTGTTCACATAATTCTCATACGTTTGAGATAAAAATTACGTTTTATAATCCGGATAAACTATATTCCACTATATTATTTTTATCATTAAAATTCCATCATGGACTCAGATATTTAATCTCTCACGTACATCCATTTTCTTACACTACTATCATTTTAATTATTATCATTTATGTATTAATCCAGCCAATAACTTTGAAACACCTATTTTTATAGTCGACGATGCTCAGTTTCAACTATTCCTTGCCTATTAGATATTATCTAAACTCCCAAAAATGAAAATCAGCTACTATCCAGAAGATGGTTGAAAATAAAAATTCCAGATCAATATAACACACGTATTATTCGATAAACCTGTTTTTCACTCGAAAGTACCGGCTACTATTTTG
>NW_016996514.1:0-489 GCF_001483705.2 Eufriesea mexicana | reverse complement strand
CCTCCACATCACCATGATGCTTGCCGTCACTCCTCGCACCGTTCTGGAACCACCCAGCGGGAAGCACACAACAGCGCCGCGGTGGGCACTCGGGCGCCTCGACCGCGACCAATTCGCCGCGGCCGTCCAGGTCGTCGCCTGGGAGGATGGGGCCGTCGGGCGCGAAAACGACGAAGCGGGGTTAGGGGCGGAGCGGCTAAGGGCGGCGATGACGCGCGCGTGCGACGTCGCCATGCCTCGGGTGAGGGAGCCACCTTCGAGGAGTGCAGTGCACTGGTGGTAGGCTGAAATCGCGCAGCTCCGGGAGCTCTGCGTGCTAGCCCGGCGCCAGTAAACTCGGGCGCGTCGTCGACGAGGAAATCGCGCGCCTCTATCGCGGGTACCGTTCCGCGGTGGGCGCACTCCGGTGGGAGATTCGCAGAGCCGAATCTCGGCAATGGGACGAACTCCTCTCGACGCTCGAAAGCGATCCGTGCGGACGCCCCTATA
>NW_016996513.1:0-2629 GCF_001483705.2 Eufriesea mexicana | reverse complement strand
ATGTTCGGTTGGTATGGGTTAGGTTCGGGTAGCTTTGAGATTTCTGACTCACACTGCGATTCTAATGTTTTCTACGTTCTACTCTACATTAATGTGTTCTGCTTGGCTCCGGGGTGGCCAGCGATAGTGGGCGCGGCGCGTCACGTTTAGTAAGCCAACGTAGAGTTATGTCGCGAGTGCGTAGATTCGGAGAGGATAGCTCTGACTTTAGTGCTGTAATCTGCTCCTAGGTGGATTTCTGTCCACACACTACTCTAATATTTTCACCTTGGCTCTGGTAAGAACAGCAATAGTATTCTCGGCACGTTATGTTGTATCTTGTTACGTACGGTTTGTTTGGGTTAGGCTAAGTTTGGTTGGGATAGCACTAACTTATCTGCCGTACTACGTTTTCGGTACACTTCTGCGCTCCACCGTGCTCCAGTATGTCCTGCTTGTCTCTGGGGAGAGCAGCAATAGCGTCTCGGTAAGTTAGGTTGAGTTAGGTTATTTTTGGTTTTGTTCTGTTTGTTTGTGTTAGGTTTGGGTAGTATTGACCTTCCTAATATACACTCCGATTATGTGGATTTCCACGTTCTACACTCCACTGATGTGTTCTGCTTGGCTCTGGGGAGGCCAGCATTTGTGATCGTGGCACGTGAAGCGGAGTTATGTTACGTTTGATTTTGTCACGTTTGTCTGGGTTAGGAGTGGATAGCTTCGACTATATTGCTGTAGCCTGCTATTAGATGGATTTCTGCGACCTACATTGCTCTGGTGTTTTCTGCTTCGCTCTTGATGGCCAGCAATAGTGGTCGCGGCACGTTATGTTGTGTCAGGCTACGCTCGTTTAGGTTGGGTTTGGATAAGTTTGGTTAGGATAGCTTCAGCTTTTGAGCTGTAATGTGCTATTCGGTGGACTTCTGAGATATACTGTGCTCCATTATATCCTGCTTGGCTTTGGGGATGGCAGCCATACCGTTCTCGGCACGTTATGATGGGCTCCGCTATGTTTGGCTATATTATGTTGGCTTGAGTTAGATTTGGGTGTCTCTGACTTTTCTCATATACACTGCGATACTATCGATTTCAAAGTTCCACTACCTACTAATGTGATCACCATAGCTCAGTAGAGGCGGAAATAGTGATCGCGGCGCGCTAGTTTTTGTTATCTTACGATTGGTTATGTTAAGGCTGCGTAGATTCGGAAAGGATTGTCATGACTTTTGTGGTATTGCCTTCTATGAGGTGGATACCTGCTCCCTACACTGCTCTAATATTTTCAGCTTGGCTCTGGTAAGGACAGCAATAGTTGTCTCTGCACGTTATGCTGTATCTTGTTACGTACGGTTTGGTTGGGATAGGCTAAGTTTGGCTGCGAGAGCATTAACTTCCCTGCCGTACTACGTTTTCGGTACACTTCTGCGCTCTTCGTGCTCCAGTATGTCCTGCTTGTCTCTGGGGTGGGCAGCAATAGCGTCTCGGTAAGTTAGGCTGAGTTAGGCTATTTTTGGTTTTCTTCTGTTTGTTTGTGATAGGTTTGGGTAGCCTTGACCTTCCTAATATGCACCCCGATTATGTGGATTTCTGCGTTCTACCCTCCACTAATGTGTTCTGCTTGGCTCTGGGGAGGCCAGCATTTGTGATCGTGGCACGTTAGGCCGAGTTATGTTACGTCTGATTTTGTCACGTTTGTCTGGGTTAGGAGTTGATAGCTTCGACTATATTGCTGTAGCCTGCTATTAGATGGATTTCTGCGACCTTCATGGCTCTGGTGATTTCTGCTTCGCTCTTGAAGGCCAGCAAGTGTGGTCGCGGCACGTTATGTTGTGTCAGGCTACGCTCGGTTAGGTTGGGTTTGGCTATGTTTGTTTAGGATAGCTTCAGCTTTTGAGCTGTAATGTGCTATTCGGTGGACTTCTGAGATATGCTGTTCTCCATTATATCCTGCTTGGCTTTGGGGATGGCAGCCATATCGTTCTCGGCACCTTATGTTGGGCTCGGCTATGTTTGGTTATATTCTGTTGGTTTGGGTTAGATTTGGGTGTCTCTGACTTTGTTGATATACACTGCGATACTATGGATTTCAGAGTTCCACTACCCACTAATGTGTTCTCCATAGCTCCGTTGAGGCGGAAATAGTGGTCGCGGCGCGCTAGTTTTAGTTAGCTTACGTTTGGTTATGTTAAGGCTGCGTAGATTCGGAGAGGATTGACTTGACTTTTGTGCTATAGTCTTCTATGATGTGGATACCTGCTCCCTACACTGCACTAATATTTTCAGCTTGGCTCTGGAAAGGACAGCAATAGTGGCCTCGGCACGTTACGTTGAGTTAAGATATGTTTGGTTATGTTCGGTGGTTAGGTTCGGGTAGCTTTGAGATTTCTGACTCACACTGCGATTCTAATGATTTCTGCGTTCTACTCTACACTAATGTGTTCTGCTTGGCTCCGGGGTGGCCAGCTATAGTGGTCGCGGCGGGTTATTTTTAGTAAGCTTATGTTTAGTTATGTCGCGATTGCGTAGATTCGGAAAGAATAGCTATGACTTTCGTGCTGTAGTCTGCTATTAGGTGGATTTCTGCTCCCTACACTACTCTAATATTTTCAGTTTGGCTCTGGTAAGAACAGCAATAGTTGTCTGTGTGCGT
>NW_016996512.1:0-617 GCF_001483705.2 Eufriesea mexicana | reverse complement strand
CAATCATGAGAGTAAAGTTCACAAATTGAAATCCATGAAGTGGTCATACTCATTTCGGGTAAGGTTGCCTAATGTTCCACGCAAAGTTAACATGCTTGCTACCTTAAGTGACGACTATATGATAATAACTGACATGGAAGTAACTTCACATGAAAGGTGGAAATGAAGTACTCGTGATTTTCTATTTTCATTTCACCATAAATGGCAACAACCGGAATCCATACGTACATACAAGGAAAGATTCGAATTTTTAGGTGTAGTTTGCGAAAATTTTTCGAAGCGCAAATGGTTAATAACCATAAACGTGACTCTCAGGTCAACCGTGTGATGAGAGAAGAGTGAGGATCGTGGGACAAGGAAAGCGTGATCTGCGCGCGATCGGGACCAAGCTCCATGCCTCGCCACTATGGCTCCCTCATAAGTCTGGAACTGGTCGGAAGCTGTGCATTCAGAAACGGGACGCATCATGTCAGCCTTTACATAGTGGCTTTGGCGCAGAAAAGACAGATGTACGGGTCTCGTGAGCTTCTAATACTATGGTTAAGATACGTCCCTCATTCGATCACATTTATGCTATAGGTTCTTATATTTAAGGAGTACATGTCCTCTATTGGATC
>NW_016996511.1:0-564 GCF_001483705.2 Eufriesea mexicana | reverse complement strand
AAAATGTCAATAACATTTTATTTGCCAGGAGGATTCTATAGCATGCATTGCCTATAGCACGCCAATAGAATCGTTCCTCCTTCCTTATGCAAGAAAGTTAGCTCACCAGGACATTAGTCGAAAATGTCAACAAAATTGTAATTTCCAGCCACACTCTATATGATTGCAATGGCTATAGCACTCAAAAAGCATCTTCCCCCCTTACTTATTCAAGAAAGTAAGCTCAACACGATATTTGTCGAAAATGTCAATGAATTTGTATTTTCCTTCCAGATTCTACAGCATTGCAACTCCTATAGCACGCCAACAGAATCTTTCCCCCTTATTTATGCGAGCAAGTTAACTCACCACAATATTAGTCGAGAATGTCAATAAAATTGAACTTTCTAGACAGATTCTATAGCAATGCGACGGCAATAGCACGCCAATAGGATCTTTCCTCCATACTTACGTAAGGAAGATGGCTCACCACGATATTTGTCGAAAATGTCAATAAATATCTATTTTCCTTCCAGATTCTACAGCATTGCAACTCCTATAGCACGCCAACAGAATCTTTCCCCC
>NW_016996510.1:271-643 GCF_001483705.2 Eufriesea mexicana | reverse complement strand
CATAAATCCATCCATCCACACATCCATACATCCACACAGCCATACATCCATAAATCCCTACATACGTACGTCTATCGTCCGATACATCCATCCATCCATACATCCATAAATCCATGCATCCATCCGTCCATCCACACTCGATACATCCATCCATCCATACATCCATAAATCCATACATCCATCCGTCCATCCACACATACATACAGACAATCATACATTCATGCATTCAAACACCTGTACATCAATACATCCAGTCATCCATATACCCTGCAATTCACACATACATCCATCAATACACCCATTCATCCACACAACCATACACCTATAAATCCATACGTCCGTACGTATATACATCCATACATTCATACATAC
>NW_016996510.1:0-260 GCF_001483705.2 Eufriesea mexicana | reverse complement strand
ACCTCCATCCGCCCATACATCCATCAATCCATCCATTCGTACATCCACCTTTCGATACATCCATCCGTCCATCCATACATCCATACATCCGTACATCCATATATCCTTCCATTCGTACGTCTATCTTTCGATACTTCCATCCATCCATAGATCCACCCACTCATTCATCCATCCATCCATACATCCATACATCCGAACATCCATATATTCGTACATCCATACATACATACATCCATACATCCATACATCCATACATCCAT
>NW_016996509.1:0-488 GCF_001483705.2 Eufriesea mexicana | reverse complement strand
ATAAATAGCAGATCTACAACCAAACGTAGCCTAGCTCGACCTAATGTGCCGAGACCGCCATTACAGGCCTCGACGGACCCATGCAGAAAATATTAGGACACAGTAGGGAGCAGAAATCCGCGGAAAGATGTGTAGAGCACCAAAGTACGAACTGTCCTATCCAAACCTCCCAAACGTAACATAATGGAACGTAGCATAGCTCAAGCTACCGCGCCGAGACCACTGTTGCTGGCCGCACCAAAGCCAAGAAGAAAATACTGGAGTACAGCAGAGAGCAGAGATCCTCCTCATTGCAGTGTATAGCATAAAAGTCAAACATATCCTGACTGAACCTGGTCAAACTTAACCTACCAAAACGTAGTGTAACTCCACATAACATGGCGAGAACAATATTGCTGGCAACAGAGGGCCAACCAGAGCATACCAGAGAAGATTAGAGCGCAGAGTTCCGCCGAATAGGATTGAATGGCGCAAAAGTCATAGTAGCC
>NW_016996508.1:0-697 GCF_001483705.2 Eufriesea mexicana | reverse complement strand
TTCGACTTTTCTACTATGCACCGCTAATCTATGGATATTTGCGATCTACCCTCCTCTAATATGTCCTCCATGTCTCTTGGCACGCCGGCGATAGAGGTTGCGGAACATTATGTTGAGCTATGTTGCGTACGCGAGGTCCAGATTATTACGTGTTAGGCTACGGTAGCATTGACTCTTCTGCTATACACTGCTATTCTATGTGTTTCTTTCCTCTGCTCCTCTATAATATGTTCCGCTTGGCCGCAGTGAGGCCAGAAATACTGGCGCGGCAGGTTAGGTATGGTTAGGTTACGTATGGTTATGTTAGGTTTCGCCGTGTTAGGTTAGGATGGCTTTCATTTTGTGCTGCAAACAGCTGTCCTATGGATTTCTGCGCTATCCTGTGCTCTACAATGTTCTGTATGTCTTTGTGGACGCCAGATATAGTGTACTGTACACGTTATGTTGAGTTGTGTGACGTTCGCTTTGGTTAGGTTAGGATTGATTTGGCTAGTGTAGCTTCGACTCTTGCCCTACACACTTCTGCGAGGCCGAGTCCTGCGCTCTGCATTGCTCTAACACATTCTGCTTCGCTTTGGCGATGCCAGAAACGGCAGTCTCGGCACGTCAGTTCGTGATATGTTACGTTTTGGTAGGTTAGTCCAGTTTGGGACAGGAGAGGATAGTTTTTACTTTTCTGCTATACGCCGCTCATCTA
>NW_016996507.1:0-585 GCF_001483705.2 Eufriesea mexicana | reverse complement strand
CATTATTTCATTGTATTTCTCCACTTTTTGTTTTATGGAGTTAATCAATTTGTGCAGTGAACGAATCATACGTAGAATGGATCAAAGTTGACGGTAAGTAACGAAATACAAAAATTAAATCGATAATTTTAATACGACAAAATGACAATAAAGAAATACAAATTATAGAATTAACGATGCACGATGAAATGTGAAACATAGAAAACTTAAATTTATTACGATATTATGCAATCGTTAGATCTTTGTTCCTCGGAATTTGTTCTACTTTATGGGAATATTAAATATGTGAAATTACGGATTGCGATAATGATACTTTAGAAAATCCCCGTAATGACTATGCGTTTCACCACCACCGTGACCGAATAGTATTGCACGAAAGAGAATGTAAAATAAAATTTAGAAACTCCACTGGGTAATCTGTTCTTTGATCTACGCCTATTTGTTCTATGCATACACACTTATGCATGCGCGCGCGTGTACACGTGATACGCGTGTGATTTCCTTTTCCTGTCTGTTGAGTCTTTCCATCAGAGGAAAAACGCGTTGATCTGTAAGCAATTATAAGATTATTGAGAATTCAAAGAT
>NW_016996506.1:413-984 GCF_001483705.2 Eufriesea mexicana | reverse complement strand
CATTGCTATAGTATCTGGCTGGAAAATGCATTTTTATTGACATTTACGACTAATATCGTGGTGTGCCAACTTTCTTGCATAAATAAGGAGAAAAGATTCTATTGGCTTGCTATTACCACTGCAACGGTACAGAATCTTCCCGGAATATTCAATTTTATTGACATTTTCGACTAATATCGTGGTGAGCTTAGTTTATTGCATAAATAAAGTGGGTAGATTCTACTGGCGTGCTATAGCCATTGCATTGCTAGAGCATCAAGCTGGAAAATTCAATTTTATTGACATTTCCGTATAATATTGTGGTGAGCTAACTCTCTTGCATAAATAAGGAGGAAAGATTCAATTGGCGTGCTATAGCCATTGCGTTGATATAGAATGTGTTTGGAAAATTCAAATTTATTGACATTTTGGACTAACACCGTGTTGAGATAACTTTCTTGCATATATAAGGAGGAAAGATTCAATTCACGTGCGATAGCCGTCGCAATGCTATAGAATCTGGCTGGAAAGTCCAATTTTATTGAAATTTTCGACTAATATCGCGGTGAGTTAACTTTCTTGGATAAATAAG
>NW_016996506.1:0-269 GCF_001483705.2 Eufriesea mexicana | reverse complement strand
TTGAGTGCTATAGCCATTGCAATGATAGAGAATCTGGAAGGAAAACACAATTTTGTTGATATTTTCGACTAATACCGTGGTGAGCAAACTTCATGCGTAAGTAAGGAGAAAAGATCCTCTTTCCGTACTCTAGCCATGGCAATGCTCAAGAATCTGTCTAGAAAGTTTAATTTTCTTGACATTATCGGCTAATATTGTGGTGAGCGAACTTTCTTGCATAAATGAGGAGGAAAGATTCAATTGGCATGCTATAGCCAATGCATTGCTAT
>NW_016996505.1:0-269 GCF_001483705.2 Eufriesea mexicana | reverse complement strand
AACCTAACCTAACCCAACATAACCTAACCTAACCTAACCAAATCTCACAAAACCTAACGTACCCTACCTAACCAAACTTTATCTATGCGAACCTAACCTAACTTAACCTAATCTAACATCACCTTATCTATCCAATCCTAACCTAACCCAAACCAACTCAACCCAAACCAACAATCCCCAACGTAACATAACCTAACCTAAGCTCGCAAAACGAAACCAAACCTACCTAACCAAACTTTACATATCCGAACCTCATCTAACGTAACGTA
>NW_016996504.1:0-841 GCF_001483705.2 Eufriesea mexicana | reverse complement strand
TATTTTTCACTAAGAATTATGGCTAAAACAATAAAAATGACCTGAACCAAGCTAACATAACCATACGTACCATAACTCAAAATAACGTGCCGAGATCATGACTGCTGGCCTCCGCAGAGCCAATCAGAGCATGCTAGAACACAGTAGAACACAGAAACCTACCGTACTGCATTCTATAGCGCGAAAGCGAACATATACTGATGAAACATAACCTAGCATTGCCTAACCAAACGTAGCATAGCCCACACTAACGTGCGGCGACCACTGCTGCTGGCGCCCCTAGATGCAAGCAGAAATCCATGCGATAGTAGTGCTGAGCAAAGAAGTCAGCGGTATCAAAGGCTAACATAACCGAACGGAATCGGACTAAACCTGACGTGCCGCTACCAGTATTGCTAGCCTCAAAAGAGACAAGCAGAGCATAATAGAAGAGAGCAGAGCGCAGATATCCATAGAATAGCAGTGTATGGAATAAAAGTCGGAGTTGTCGAAACCCAACCGGTGCTAACGTAACCCAACAAAACGAAGCATATCCCAACCCGACGTGCCGAAACCAACATTGCATGCCACCACAGAGCGAAGCAGAACATATTGGAGCACAGTGGATAGTAGAAATCCATCGAATAGCGCTTTATAGCTCAAAAGTCGGTGATAACCTACCCTGACCTAGCAAAGCGTAACATTGTCATACGTAACATAACTCATCCCAACCGCGACCACTATTGCTCGCCTCTCCAGGGCCCATGAGAGCATATTACAGCACAGTAGAGCGCAGAAATTCACATAATTGCAGACTATAGTACTAAAGTCGAAGCCATCCTCTCCTAACATAGCCAAACGT
>NW_016996503.1:0-515 GCF_001483705.2 Eufriesea mexicana | reverse complement strand
CGAAGTTTAAGTCAGCTGTATTTGAAGTTACTGACTATTGAAATGTCAGTACCGGGTATATACATCAACGTATTGCTTCAGCCACTCTATCAAGCTATTCGATGATAATATGAGTTGTGTTGCTATTTTACAATTATCACAGGACATCTTAATTATCGCGAAGGATATGGGCAATTGAAAATGCTGTTCTGAGTGTAGAAATACGCATAACGGTATGGCCTCTGTATTAGTAAGTTAGCTGATCATCTAAGTTCATCAGCAATTTTAAAATTATCAGTGGAGAGAGGAATTTTCCGCGGAGACATTGACATATGTTAATACAGTACTGAGTCCAGCAAGTAAGACAGCACTGCATCAGCTTGATTAACATGTTCATTGATAATTTATATTCCACAGCAGTCCTAGAATGGCAAAAGACGGTTCCATTACTGCTCGAGGTGTTAACGAGTGGCAACACAGTACTGAGCATAGCCAACGTCGGAGTTGTGTAGCCGCTGGACTAATTTGTTCACTGA
>NW_016996502.1:0-558 GCF_001483705.2 Eufriesea mexicana | reverse complement strand
TCTTGTGCTTTGCACAGCAATGCGGCGGATTTCTGCGCTCTACTGCGCTCTAGTATATTCTGCTTGGCTCTGGGAAGGCCTACGAAAGTGGTCTCGGCTCGTTAGATTGAGTTAGTTTACGTTTGTTTGTGTTAGGCTAGCTTTTGTTAGGTAAGGATAGCATTGACTTTTCTGCCTGTACACTGCCATTCGATGGAGTTCTGCCCTCTGCTCTCCTCTAATATGCTATGCTTGGCGGAGGGGATACCAGCAATTGTGTTCCAGTCACGAAAGGTTCGATTAGCTTATGTCTGGTTATGCTACGTTTAGCTAGGTTAGGTTGGGAAATCTTCGGTTTTTCGCTATACACTGCTATTCTGTGGATTTCTTCGCTCTACGTTCCTGTTCTATACTCTAATCGACCCTTTGGAGGCAAGCAAAGGCGGTGGTTGTACGACAAGTTAAGTTAGGTTATGTTTGGCTGGGTTTGGTTAGGTTAGGATAGGAGACGGTACATTTGACTTTTGTGCCATACGCTGCTATTCGCTGAATCCCTGCGCTCTACTGTGCGCTGATTTG
>NW_016996501.1:600-853 GCF_001483705.2 Eufriesea mexicana | reverse complement strand
GGGGCCAGCAATGGAAGTCGCGGCCCGTTAGGTTGAGTTATGCTGCGTTTGGAGATTTTACGAGTGGCTCGGTTGGAAGATCATAGATATGAGTTGTGCGCCATACCCCACTATTCGGTGGATTCTTGAACTCTCCATTGCTCTAGTATGCTATGCTTGGTTCTAGGGAGGCCACCCACCGTATTCTCGGCAAGGTACGTTTAGTTATGCTACGTCATGTTAGGTTAGGTTAGCACAAGTTACATCAAGATAT
>NW_016996501.1:0-509 GCF_001483705.2 Eufriesea mexicana | reverse complement strand
GTGATCTCGGTACGTAAGTTTATGTTATGTTGCGTTTGGTTATATTACGCTTGGATAAGTTAGGATATGGTACCTTCCACTTTTGTGATGTACACTGTTTTTCGGTGGATTCCTACGCTCTACATCGCTCTACTATACTCTGCTCGACTCTGGGGTGACCAGTAGTAGGGGTCTCGGGCCGTTCGTGTGAGTTAGGCTACTTTCGGCTTCATATTGTTCGGCTATATTAAGTTCGGGCAAATATGATTTTCGCGGTACACACAGATATTCGGTTGATTTCTACGCTTTACTCTGCTCAACTATATTCTGCTTGGCCCTGGGGAGTCCAGAAATAGAGGTTGCGGCACGTTATGTTGAGTTAGGCTATGTTTGGTTATGTCCTGTTTGTTCGGTTTAAGACTGGTAATATTAGACTTTTCTGGCAGACACCGCGATTCCAATGATTCCTGCGTCCCACTATCCACATATATGTTCTGCTTGGCTCTGTGGAGGCCAGCAGTCCTGGTCGT
>NW_016996500.1:0-420 GCF_001483705.2 Eufriesea mexicana | reverse complement strand
TAAAACATTGCAATGGCTACAGCTCGCCAATAGTACCTTTCCTCCTTGTTTATGCAAGAAAGTAAGCTCACCAGGATATTAGCGGAAAACGTCAACAGAATTGAACTTTCCAGCCATATTCTAAAGCATTGCGACGGCTATAGCACGCCAACAGAATCTTCTCTCCTTATTTATGCAAGAAAGCTAGCTCACAACGATATGAGACGAAAATGTCATTAAATTGAATTTTCCATCAGATTCTAGAACGTTGCAATGGCAATAGCACGCCAATTGAACCTTTCCCCTTTATTTATGCAAGAAAGATATCTCACCACAATATTAGTCAAAAGAAGTCAATAAAATTGAATTTTCCAGACTGATTCTACAGGACTGCAATGGCTATAGCTCGCCAATAGAATCTCTCCTACTTATTTATGCAAG
>NW_016996499.1:0-2273 GCF_001483705.2 Eufriesea mexicana | reverse complement strand
TCAATAAAATTGAATTTTCCGGACAGATTCTACAGCATTGCAATGGATATAGCACGCCAAACGGATGTTTCCACCATACTTATGACAGGAAGCTAGCTCACCACGATAATAGTCGAAAATGACAATAAAATTGAAATTTCCAGCCAGATTCTATAGCATTGCAAAGGTTATTGCTTGCAAATATAATATTTCCCCCTTATTTATGCAAGAAAGTCAGCTCACCACTATATTAGTAAAAAATGTCAATAAAATTGAATTTTCCATCCAGATTCTGTAGCACTGCAATGGCAATAGCACACCAATACGATCTTTCCTCCTGATTTATGCAAGAAAGTTAACTCACCACGATATTAGCCGAAAATGTCAATAAAATTGAATTTTCCATCCAGATTCTGTAGCACTGCAATGGCAATAGCACACCAATACGATCTTTCCTCCTGATTTATGCAAGAAAGTTAACTCACCACGATATTAGCCGAAAATGTCAATAAAATTGAATTTTCCATCCAGATTCTGTAGCACTGCAATGGCAATAGCACACCAATACGATCTTTCCTCCTGATTTATGCAAGAAAGTTAACTCACCACGATATTAGCCGAAAATGTCAATAAAATTGAATTTTCCATCCAGATTCTGTAGCACTGCAATGGCAATAGCACACCAATACGATCTTTCCTCCTGATTTATGCAAGAAAGTTAACTCACCACGATATTAGCCGAAAATGTCAATAAAATTGAATTTTCCATCCAGATTCTGTAGCACTGCAATGGCAATAGCACACCAATACGATCTTTCCTCCTGATTTATGCAAGAAAGTTAACTCACCACGATATTAGCCGAAAATGTCAATAAAATTGAATTTTCCATCCAGATTCTGTAGCACTGCAATGGCAATAGCACACCAATACGATCTTTCCTCCTGATTTATGCAAGAAAGTTAACTCACCACGATATTAGCCGAAAATGTCAATAAAATTGAATTTTCCATCCAGATTCTGTAGCACTGCAATGGCAATAGCACACCAATACGATCTTTCCTCCTGATTTATGCAAGAAAGTTAACTCACCACGATATTAGCCGAAAATGTCAATAAAATTGAATTTTCCATCCAGATTCTGTAGCACTGCAATGGCAATAGCACACCAATACGATCTTTCCTCCTGATTTATGCAAGAAAGTTAACTCACCACGATATTAGCCGAAAATGTCAATAAAATTGAATTTTCCATCCAGATTCTGTAGCACTGCAATGGCAATAGCACACCAATACGATCTTTCCTCCTGATTTATGCAAGAAAGTTAACTCACCACGATATTAGCCGAAAATGTCAATAAAATTGAATTTTCCATCCAGATTCTGTAGCACTGCAATGGCAATAGCACACCAATACGATCTTTCCTCCTGATTTATGCAAGAAAGTTAACTCACCACGATATTAGCCGAAAATGTCAATAAAATTGAATTTTCCATCCAGATTCTGTAGCACTGCAATGGCAATAGCACACCAATACGATCTTTCCTCCTGATTTATGCAAGAAAGTTAACTCACCACGATATTAGCCGAAAATGTCAATAAAATTGAATTTTCCATCCAGATTCTGTAGCACTGCAATGGCAATAGCACACCAATACGATCTTTCCTCCTGATTTATGCAAGAAAGTTAACTCACCACGATATTAGCCGAAAATGTCAATAAAATTGAATTTTCCATCCAGATTCTGTAGCACTGCAATGGCAATAGCACACCAATACGATCTTTCCTCCTGATTTATGCAAGAAAGTTAACTCACCACGATATTAGCCGAAAATGTCAATAAAATTGAATTTTCCATCCAGATTCTGTAGCACTGCAATGGCAATAGCACACCAATACGATCTTTCCTCCTGATTTATGCAAGAAAGTTAACTCACCACGATATTAGCCGAAAATGTCAATAAAATTGAATTTTCCATCCAGATTCTGTAGCACTGCAATGGCAATAGCACACCAATACGATCTTTCCTCCTGATTTATGCAAGAAAGTTAACTCACCACGATATTAGCCGAAAATGTCAATAAAATTGATCTTTCCAACCAGATTCTAATGCATTGCAATGGCTATAGCACTCCAGAAGCATCTTTCTTCCTTACTAAGGGAAGGAAGCTAGCTCACCACGATATTAGCTGAAAATGACAATAAAATTGTACTTTCCAGCAAAATTCTGTAGCATTGCAATGCCTACAGCATGCCAACAGAATCTTTCCTCCTGGTTTATGCAAGAAAGTTA
>NW_016996498.1:9710-10066 GCF_001483705.2 Eufriesea mexicana | reverse complement strand
GATGGACGGATCTACGGATGTATGTATGTTTGGATGTATATATGTATGGATGTATGGATGGATGGATGTATGGATGGACGGATGCATCGATGGATGGATGTATGAATGTATGGATGTATGTACGTATGTATGTTTCAATGTATGGATGTATTTGCTTTATGTATGTGTGGATGTATGTATGGATGTATGGATGTACGAATGTATGGTTGTACGAACGCATGGATGTATGGATGAGTGGGTGGGTGAATGGATGTGTGCATGGACGGAAAAATGGTTGTATGTATGGATGCTTGTATGGTTGTATGTATGGATGTATGCATGGATGTAGCTATGGATGTATGTATGGTTGTATGCAT
>NW_016996498.1:0-243 GCF_001483705.2 Eufriesea mexicana | reverse complement strand
TGTATGGATCGATGGATGTATGGATGGGTGGATATTTGGATGGATGGATGTATGGAAGTATGGATGTATGTATGGATGTATGTATGGATGGATGTCTGTATGGATGGTTGGAAGTGTGGATGGATTGAGGTATGGATGGACGGATGTACAGATGAATGGACGTATGGATGTGTATATGATTGGATGTATGGAAGGATGGAAGTATCGATGGATGGAAGTACGAATGAATGGATTTATGGATAT
>NW_016996497.1:0-639 GCF_001483705.2 Eufriesea mexicana | reverse complement strand
GAAAATGTCAATAAAGTTGAATTTTCGAGGCAGATTCTATAGCATAGTAATGGCTATAGCACGACAATAGTATCTTTCCTCCTTATTTGTACAAGAATGTTAGCTCACGATGATGTGTGTCGAAAATGTTAATAAGATTGAGTTTTCCAGACAGATTCTGTAGTATTGCATTGGCCATGACTGGCCAAGAGAATCTTTCCTCCGTATTTATGCAAGAAAGTTACATCACCACCATATTATTCGAAACTGTCAATAAAGTTGAATTTTCGGGGCAGATACTATAGCATTGTAATTGCTATAGCACGCCAGTAGAACTCTTCCTCCTTGTTTATGCAAGAATGTTGGCTGACCACGATATTCGTCGAAAATGTCAATGAAATTGAATTTTCGTCACATGCTACAGCATTGTAATGGCTACAACATGGCAATAGTATCTTTCCTCCTTATTTATACAAGAAAGATAGCTCACCACGACATTAGTCGAAAATGTCTATAAAACTGAATTTTCCATCCAGATGCTATGGAATTGCAATGGCTATAGCTGGCCAAAAGGATCTTACCCACTTATTTATGCACGAAAGTTACATCGCCACGATATTATTCGAGAATATCAATAAAGTTGAATTTTCGAGGAAGATT
>NW_016996496.1:0-395 GCF_001483705.2 Eufriesea mexicana | reverse complement strand
AGCATACATGACAAAAAACATACAGTCTCTTTTAAAAATATGAATCTTCAAAGAAATAAATAAGTATATATTACATTAATATCCAAAATTGCAAGTAAAAACATGAAATTATCAATGGATAAAAAAAACGCAACCAAGAAATATACAAATTAATCCAAAATTGAAATTTAATTCCAAATATTTGCGCAAGCATACATGACAAAAAACATACAGTCTCTTTTAAAAATATGAATCTTCAAAGAAATAAATAATTATATATTATATTAATATCAAAAATTATAAGTAAAGACATTAAGTTATCGACAGATTTAGAAAACGCAACCAAAGAATATACAAATTAATCTAAAATAAAAATTTAATTCCAAGCCTAACCAAGAGCCCACAATTATCTTCGA
>NW_016996495.1:0-363 GCF_001483705.2 Eufriesea mexicana | reverse complement strand
TACTCGCCATGGTTTGAAGGCGTTACGCGATCAATTCACCAAGCTATAACAGGTTATAGATTTGGAATAGACCTATTCTATGGCATGTTGATGGCTGTAGTTGCCATTCGATTGAAGGCGCTAGGCGATCTAATCACTTAGCTATGGCATCTTTCAGATTCTGATTAGACTCATACTCAGGCAAGTAGATGGCTGTTCTTGCCATTGGATTGAAGGGGTTAGGCGATTTATTCGCCATGCTATATCATGTAACACATTTTGAATATTCCTATTCTCTGGCAAGTAGATGGCTGTACTTGACATTCGGTTGTAGGCGTCAGGCGATCTACACACCAGTCTATAACAAGTTCTAGATTTTGAATA
>NW_016996494.1:0-614 GCF_001483705.2 Eufriesea mexicana | reverse complement strand
CTTCCGGCCGCCCCTCTGCCAAGTGGAAAATTGTAGAGCACAGTAGATGACAGAAACACACCGCATAGCAGCGCATGGCACGTAAGCCAAAGCTACACTATCCGAGACTAATCTCCCATCGCCAACCCAAACCTAGTGTAACCGAACATACCGCGACGTGCTGTTTCTGGCCTCTCCAAAACCAAGCAGAACATATTATAGCACTGTAGAAAGAAAAAGACCTCCGAAAAGCAGTGTGTAGCACAAAAGTCAAGGTTACCGTATCCTAACCAGTCCAAGCTTAACATAAGCAAACGTACCATATCTGAAACTAACGCGCCGAGACAACTATTGCTGGCCTCCCCAGAGGCAAGCAGAATATACTAGAGCTCAGTACAAAGCAGGAGTCCACCGAAAGGCAGTGTATAGCACAAGATGGATGACACCATAACCTATCTTATGCTGACCGAACCTACCCGAGCATGGTGTGACTCAGCATTGCGTGACGAAACCAATATTGCTGCCCACCACAGAGCCAAGCAGAACATGTTAGAGTACAGTAGAAAGCAGATATCCAACGAATAGCAACATACAGCACAGAAGTCAGGGCTACCGTAAACCTAACCTAACCAAAC
>NW_016996493.1:0-594 GCF_001483705.2 Eufriesea mexicana | reverse complement strand
AAGAAAGTCAGCTCACCGCGATATTAGTTGATAATGTCAATAAAATTAAATTTTCCAGCCAGATTCTGCAGCATTGCATTGGCTATAGCACTCGGAACGGATCTTTCCTGCTTACCTATGCAAGGAAGTAAGCTAACCATGAAATCAGTCGAAAATGTCAATAAAATTGAATTTTCCAGGAAGATTCAATACCATTGCTATGGTTATAAATTGCCAATATAAGCTTTCCTACTTGTTTATGCAAGAAAGTTAGCTCACCACGATATTAGTCGAAAATGTCAATGAAATTGAGATTTCCATCCAGATTCTATAGCATTACAATGCCAATAGCACGCCAATAGAATCTTTCCCCCTTATTTACGAAAGAAAGGTTGCTCACCACGATATTAGTTGAAAATGACAATAAAATTGAACTTTCCATCCAGATTATGTAGCATTGCGATGGCAATAGCATGCCAGTAGAATCTTCCCTCCTCACTTACTCAAGGAAGATGGCTCACAATGATATTAGTCGCAATTACCAATGAAATAGAATTTTCCAGCAAGATTCTATAGCATTGCAATGGTTACAGCTTGCCAATATAATCTTTCCTC
>NW_016996492.1:0-523 GCF_001483705.2 Eufriesea mexicana | reverse complement strand
ATATATGTATGGATGTATGGATTTATGGATGTATGGTGGGGTGGATGGATGGATGTATGGATGGATGTATGTGTGGATGGCAAGATATGTTGGTGGATGGGTGTATTGATGTACAGGTGTATGGATGCATGAATATATGGTTGTATGTATGTATGTCTGTATGGATGTATGTATGTATGAATGTATGGATGGATGGATGTGTCGAGTGATAGACGTACGAATGGAAGGATCTATGGTTGTATGGCTTTGTGGATGAATGTATGTATGGATGTATGGATGTATGCATGGATGTATGTATGGATGCATTTACGAATGTATCTATGGATGTATGTACGGATGAGTGTATGTGTGTATGCATGGATGTATGGATGTATGTATGGACGTATGGATGGATGAGTGCATGGATGGGTGGAATTGTGTAGGTATGGATGAATGGCTGTGTGGATGGATGGATGGATGTATGTATGGATGGATGTATGTATGGATGGATGGATGTATGGATGGATGGATGTATTAATGTATG
>NW_016996491.1:0-515 GCF_001483705.2 Eufriesea mexicana | reverse complement strand
GAACACATTAGTGCCGTGTAGGGCGTAGAAATCCATATAATCGCAGTATATATCAGAAAAGTCGAAGCTACCCATGCCAAACCCAAACAAGCAGAACATAACCAAATATAGCATTGCGCAACCTAACGTCCTGAGACCGATATTATTGCCCTACCCAGAGCGAAGCGGAAATTTAGCGAAGCGGAAATACTGGAGCACAGTAGAGCGCAGGGACCCACCGAGCAGCAGTGTACAGCACAGAAGTTATAGCTATCCCGGCCAAACTTAGTTTGACACAACCGAATCGAACGTAACCTGACTCAACATAACGAGCCGGGACCAACATTTCTGGCCTTGCCAGAGCCAAACTGAAAATGGTAGAGCACTGTAGGAAACAGAAATCCACCTAACAGCAGAATACAGCACTAAAGACAAAACCCTTCCTAACCTATCCAAACGCGACATTAGCAAATGTAACCCAATTCGACCTAAAGTGCCGCGACAGCCATTGCTGACCAACAGAGAGTCAAGTGGAA
>NW_016996490.1:0-361 GCF_001483705.2 Eufriesea mexicana | reverse complement strand
ATATATCTAAACCATAACTGATGTATACGTTGATTATTCTAGAACTACCGCGGAATTTATATCATTACTAATCAGGATAATCCGACGGCTGCAGTACTATTCTGATGGCTGTACTTAGTACTATGTTCTCAGTTATCAGTGTCTGAATTTGTAATGGACCTGTTTTTTCTGATTCCATAATGACTATAGTATATATATTAACATTTAGCCGGTTAAGCCAACGGCCAGAGTGCCCTCTTGATGGACGTACTAGGAACCGCGCTGTCAGTTGAAAATGTCTCCAGCCATAACCGTACATTACATATGTTGGTGGTGGACGAAATTGTAACAATATTCATTTCAACGCTTAATAACAGAACAC
>NW_016996489.1:0-617 GCF_001483705.2 Eufriesea mexicana | reverse complement strand
CCTCCATGTTTATGAAAGAAAGTTAGCTCTCCACATTAGACGAAAATGCCAATAAAATTGATCCTTCCAACCAGATTCTCCTGCATTGCAAAGGCTATAGCACTCCAGAAGGATCATTCCTCCATACTTAGGTAAGGAAGTTAGCTCACCACGATATTAGCAGAATCTGACAATAAAATTGCTAAATTGAATTTTCCAGCAAGATTCTATAGCATTGCAATGCCTATGGAATGCCAACAGAATCTTTCCTCCTGATTTATGGAAGAAAGATTGCTCACCACCATATTAGTCGAAAATGTCAATAAAATTGATTTTTCCAGCCATATTCTTCGGCATTGCAATGCCAATAGCACGCCAATAAAATCTTTCCGCCTTATTTTCGCAAGAAAGGTAGCTCACCACGATACTAGTTGAAAATGTCGATAAAATCGAAACTGCCAGGCACGTTCCATATCATTGCGATGGTTATAGCAGGCCAAAAAGGATCCTTCTTCCTTACTTATCCAAGGAAGTTAGATCACCACGATATTATTTGAAAATGACAAAAAAATTTTACTTTCCAGCCAGATTCTATAGCAATGCAATGGTTATAGCACGCCAATAGAATCTTTCCTCCT
>NW_016996488.1:0-521 GCF_001483705.2 Eufriesea mexicana | reverse complement strand
AAGGTTACCCTATCCTGACCTAACAAAACCTTCCATAACCAACCGCAATATTACCGAGCCTTAAGTGCCAGACCACTACTTCTGACCTCGCCATAGTCAAGCAGAGAATATTAGATCGAAGTAGAGCGCATAAGTCCAGCGAATAACAGTGAATAGCTAAAAAGTCGGACCTACCCTGTCCTAACCTAACCAAACGAAACATAACCGAACGTTACCTAGCGCAGGCTAACGCACCGCGGCCACTATTTATGGTCATACCAGAGCCAACCGGAACGTATTAGAGGAGAGCAAAGAGCAGAAATCCATGGAATCGCAGCGCATGGCTGGAAAGTCGAAGGTACGGAAGCCAGATATTTGCCAACGTAACCTAAGCAAACGTAGCCTCACTCAAATTTTCTTGGCGCGACTACTATTCCTGGTCTCCCCAGAGACAAGCGGATCACATTAGGTCACAGCACAGCGCAGAAGTACACCTCATTTCAGTGTACAGGACAAAAGTCGAAGTTATCCCATCCGATCCC
>NW_016996487.1:0-543 GCF_001483705.2 Eufriesea mexicana | reverse complement strand
TCTTGCATAAACAAGGAGGAAAGATTATATTGTCGTGCTATAGCCATCGCAGTGCTATAGAATATCGATGGGAAATACAGTTTTGTTAACATTTTCGACTAATATCGTGGTGAGACGACTTTCTTACATAAATAAGCAAGAAGGATTCAATTGGCGCTCTATAGCCATTGCAATGCTTTAGAATCTGCCTGGAAAATTCAATTTTATTGACATTTTCGACTAATATCATGGTGAGCTACCTTTCTTGCATAAATTACGGGGAAAGATTATATTGGCACACTATAGCCATTGCAATGCTTTAGAATCTGCCTGGAAAATTCAATTTTACTGACATTTTCGGCTAATATCGTGGTGAGCTACCTTTCTTGCATAAATTACGGGGAAAGATTATATTGGCACACTATAGCCATTGCAATGCTATAGAATCTCGCTGGAAAACACAATTTTATTGATATTTTCGACTAATATCGCGTTGAGCTCTCTTCCTTGCATAGGTAAGGTGGAATGATCCATTTGGCGTGCTATAGCCATTGCAATTCTGTA
>NW_016996486.1:0-370 GCF_001483705.2 Eufriesea mexicana | reverse complement strand
GATTCTTTCCACCTTATTTATGCAAGAAAGTTAGCTCTCCACGATATTAGTCAAAAATGTTAACAAAATTGAGTCGGCCAGGCACATCCTATACCATTGCTTTGGCAATAGCACGCCGAAAGGATCTTTCCTCCTTATTTGTGCAAGAAAGTTAGCTCAACACGATACCAGTCGAAAATGAAGATAAAATTGCACTTTCCAGCCCGACTCTGCAGCATTGCTATGGGTATAGCACGCAAAAAGTATCTTTCCTCCTTACTTATGCTAGGAAGTTGGCTCACGACGAAATTAGTCAAAAATGTCAATGAAATTGAATTTTGCATCCAGATTCTGTAGCATTGCAGCGGCTATAGCTCGCCAATAGAATCTT
>NW_016996485.1:0-565 GCF_001483705.2 Eufriesea mexicana | reverse complement strand
ATCCATACATACATATATACATACATCCATTCAAACATCCATACGTACATCCATGCATACATCAATCCGTTCATACAGCCGTCTACCCATACATACGTCCATCGGTACTTCCAGCCTTCCATACGCCCATACATCCATACGTACACCCATCGATACATCCATCGATCCATACAGTCATACATACATATATCGACACATCCACACATACATCCATACATCCATACATCCACACATCCATATATCAATACATCCATACAAACATCCATACATTCATCCTTTCTTCCGTCCATCCACCTATCCATTCATCCACCCACACATACCTACATCCATGCATCTGTACATACATACATTCGCTCATGCACACATACATAACTCAAACACATCCATACATTCAAACATCCATACATACATACATCCATACATCCACACCCATACATCCATAAATCCGTCCACCCATACACACATCCATCCGTGCATACATCCATACATATATACATCCATACATCCATACCTCTATCCATCCATACATCCATTTATCGATACAGCCATCCATCCATACATGCAT
>NW_016996484.1:0-609 GCF_001483705.2 Eufriesea mexicana | reverse complement strand
TAGTGTAACCAAACTTAATGTGATGAGACCACTATTGCTGGCCTCCCCAGAGCCAAGCAGAATGTACTAGGGCACAGTTGAGCGCAGGAATCCGCCCCATTGAAGTGCATAGAACAAAAGTGAAGTATAGCCTAGCATAACTTGTCCTAACCTAACTTATTAAGTGTTATTCAACGTAGCGTGGCGAGACAAATATTGCTGGCATCCCCAGAGCAAGGCAGGATAAGTTAAACCACAGTAGTTCGCAGAAATCAACCGAACAGCAGTGTATAGCACAAAAGTCGAGGCTACCATTTCCTAACCTAACCAAACGTAACGTGAGCATACGTAACCTAACTCAACATAACGCCCAGCGACCGCTGTCTCCGGCCACACCAGAGCCAAGCAAAATGTACTAGAGCAAGTAGAGCCCAGACATCCACTGCATTGCAGTGCAAAGCACAAAAGAGAAAGGTAGCCTAACCTAACCGGACGACACCTATCCAGTCCAAAGGTAGTTTAACACATCATAACGTGATGAAGCAAATATTGCTGGACCCTCCACATCCAAGCAGAATGTTCTATAGCACAGTACAGCGCAGAAACGCACTGCAATGCTATGAATAGCAC
>NW_016996483.1:0-760 GCF_001483705.2 Eufriesea mexicana | reverse complement strand
GGTTTAGTTATGTCACGTTTGGGTAGGTTAGGTTTGGTTAGGCTTGTTTAAGACGTATTTGGCGCCTGTGCTATACACTGCTGTTCGGACGTCTTCAGCGATCTACATTGCTCTGCTCTACCATGCATAGCTCTCGTGAGACCAGCAATAGCATTCGTGGCACGCCACGTTGTATTACGTTGCGCATGCCTATGCTACGTTTAGTTAGGTTAGCATAGGGTAGCCTCAACTTTTGCGCTGCACATAGTGTTTTGGTGGATTTCTGCGCTCTACTGTGCTCTAATATGTTCTGCTCGTCTCTGGTTGGTGAGGCCAGTAATAATGTTCGTGGCACGTTTGGTTGAGTAATGTTACGTTCGGTTTGGTTAGGTAAGGATATGTTATGTTAGTATATTTTTGTCTTTTGCGCTATGCACTGGTATTCGGTGTATTTCTATGCTCTACTGCGCTCTAATATGTTCTGCCTGGCTCTGCGGAGACCAGCAATAGTGGGCTCGGCACGCTGGTTAGTTTAGGCTGCGTTTCGATATATTACGTTTGGATAGGTCAGGAGAGGATAGCCTCTACTTTTGTGCTATACACTGCTATTCGGTTGATTTGTACACCCTACGTTGCTCTACTATATTCTCCTCGATTCTGGGGAGGACAGTAATAGTGATCTCGGCCGTTTATGCTTAGTTGGCTATGTTTGGTTACATTACGTTAGATAGGGTTTGGTATGGATAGTTTTGACTTACGTGGTGTACACTGCTTTTCGGTG
>NW_016996482.1:0-384 GCF_001483705.2 Eufriesea mexicana | reverse complement strand
TCAGGTCAGGACAGGTTAGGTCAGGTCAGGTCAGATCAGGTCAGGTCAGGTCAGGTCAGGCCATGCCAGATCATGCCTGGTCAGGTCAGGTCAGCTCAGGTCAGTTCAATTCGGAGCAGATCATGTCTAGTCAGGTCACATCAGGTCAGGTCAGGCCCGGCAAGGTCGGGGATGTTCAGGTCAGGTCAGGTCTGATCAGGTCAGGTCAAGTCAGGTCAGGTCAGGTCAGTTCAGCCAAGGTCATGTCAAGTCTGGTCAGGTCAGATGATGTCATTTCAAGTCAGTTCATGTCAGGCCAGGTCAGGCAAGGCCAGGAAAGGACAGGTCAAGTAAGATCAGGTCAAGTCAGGTCAGGTCAGGTCAGATAAGGTAAGGTCAGGTCAG
>NW_016996481.1:0-479 GCF_001483705.2 Eufriesea mexicana | reverse complement strand
GGTCAGGATAGGAGAGCTTAGACTTTTGATCTACGCACTGCTATTCGATGCATTTCTGTGCCACACATTGCTTCAATATGCTCTGCTCGGCTCACGGGAGGCCAGAAATAGAGCTCCCCGCACGTTAGGATGAGTTATGATACGCTCAGTTTAGTTAGGTTTGGCTAGGCTTTGTAACGGTGGCTCTGATTTTTGTGCTATACACTGGTATTCGGGTGATTTCAGCGTTCCACATTGCTGCGACAAACACTGCTCAGCTCTTGTGAGGCCAGAAATAGCGGTCGTGGAGCTTCAGTATGGGATACGTTACGTCTGCTTTTGCTACGTTCTGATAGATTAGGACTGCATAGCATTTGCTTTTGAATTATACGTTGCTATTCGGTCGATCTCTGCGGTCCACTGTGATTTAATATATTCAGCTTACCTCTGGGGAGGTCAACAATAGTGGCCTAGGCACGTTAGTTTGAGTTAGGTTAGGT
>NW_016996480.1:0-526 GCF_001483705.2 Eufriesea mexicana | reverse complement strand
AATGCCAAGTACAGCCATCTACTTGCCAGAGAATAGGCCTATTCAAAATCTGTAGTCTGTTATCGCTTGGTGAAAACACCGCCTAACGCCTTCAAACCAATGCCAAGTACAGCCATCTACTTGCCAGGGAATACTCCTATTCAAAATCTATAGTCTGTTGTAGCTTGGTGATAAGGTATAGGTAGCCTAACGCCTTCAATCGAATGGCAAGCACAGCCATCTACTTGCCAGAGAATAGGCCTATTCAAGATCTAAAATCTGTTATAGCTTGGTGAATACGTCGCCTAACGTCTTCAATTCAATGGCAAGTACAGCCATCTACCTGCCAGAGAATAGGACTATTCAAAATCTATAATCTGCTATAGCTTGGAGAATAGGTCGCCCAGCACCATCAATCCAATGGCAAGTACAGACTTCTACTTGCCAGAAAATGGGGCTATTCAACATTTATAACCTGCTATTCCTTGGTGATTAGATCGCCTAACGCCTTCAATCCATTGGCAAGTACAGCCATCTACCTGCCAGA
>NW_016996479.1:0-537 GCF_001483705.2 Eufriesea mexicana | reverse complement strand
TATCTTTCCTCCTTACTTATGCAAGGAAGTTGGCTCACCACGCTATTAGTCGAAAATGTAATTTAGATTGAATTTTCCAGCAAGATTCTATAGCATTGCAATTTTTTTAGCTTGCCACTATAACCTTTCCTCCATGTTTACGCGAGAAACTGAGCTCACCATGGTATTAGTCGAAAATGTCAATAAAATTGAATTTTCCGGCCAGATTTTACAGCATTGCAATGGCTATAGCAGGCCAAAAGGATCTTCCCTCCTTACTTATGCGAGCAAGTTGGCTCACAACGATATTAGTCGAAAATGTCAATAAAATTGAATTTTCCGGCCAGATTTTACAGCATTGCAATGGCTATAGCAGGCCAAAAGGATCTTCCCTCCTTACTTATGCGAGCAAGTTGGCTCACAACGATATTAGTCGAAAATGTCAATAAAATTGGATTTTCCAGCAAGATTTTATAGCATTGCAAGGGTTACAGTTTGAAAATATAATCCTTCCTCCTTATATATGCAAGAAAGTTAGCTCACCACGATATTAGCAGA
>NW_016996478.1:0-635 GCF_001483705.2 Eufriesea mexicana | reverse complement strand
GATATCCTCACCGACCGCCAGCACCACTTCGCCACGGTCGATGGCAGCCTCCGACAGGGTACGCACGCGCGTGATGGCGTCGATCGTCGACCGAGCATGCCGGAATCCGAAATGGCTGACGATGACATCGGGACACTCGTACGCTGCTATCGGAGGCGGGCAGCTAGAACACGCTCGAAGAGCTTGCCCGCCTCGTCGAGCAGGCATAGCGGCCGATATTACTTCGGAGAGTTCGGCGACTTCCCTAGCTTCGGGATCAGCACAACCCTCGCTCTTTTCCAAGATGCCGGGAAACGACCGGTCCTGAGGCAGCTGTCGAACAGCCGTCGCACACCGTCACCCCACGCTTCCAGAGCCAGTGCAAAGGCACAGCCTGAGATGCCGTCCGTTCCGGGGGCGGTGCTCCTCGCCCCCATCCTAACGACCGCACGGCACAACTCCTCGCGCGAGACCCCCAGCTTGTCGGAGCCCCCGACCAGTTCCGGCCGCAGTGCAACAGTTTGCACCCGATCCACCGACACCACAGGGAAGAGGGTGTCGATTACCGACTGCAGGAGCTCGGGTCCATACGTTCGGTCTCGGGGGGCGCCCATGCCCATAACTTCCCCAATACTAATTTATAGGGGCGTCCCCAT
>NW_016996477.1:0-811 GCF_001483705.2 Eufriesea mexicana | reverse complement strand
CGACGAGTAGAAAATTGGATGTAAAGTTTCCAAAATTGGGACTGTTTCGATGGATGTTTGTAATTATTCAAGGCGATGGGTGGGGTTCCCGAAATCGAATCAAAAATACAACTTTTATGTCAGTATGGACTTGGACGTAACGTGGCGGATGGGCTGTTGTCGGTCCGAGTGGGATAAAACAGAGGAAAGAACGCAGCTCGTTTTCTGTATATAGTCGGCGTGTCCGGGATTATAAATAAATAAAGAACAATAGGTAGGGTAGGAAGAGAGAAAATAGAATAAAGCAAAAGTGTAAAATATGTACCAAAATAGAAAATAAAAACCCAACAATAACCAGCGAAAGTACACAAAAATAAACAACCTCTTTGTTAAGGGAAATGAAAAAAAAATAAATAAAGAACGTAGGAATACGTCTAGATAGCGGTGACAGAAGAAAGGAACAAGAGAGGGGACTACGTGCGAGTTTAACCCTTTCGGTACGGAGGAGCGGGTCGCGGTTATACAATCGTCGTACGAAGAAGTTTTCCACAAGGGTGGTTGCACTGTACGCCATTGTAAGCCGCGAAAATGTGATTTGCGGTATTCATAGAAATCTCGAGCGTGATTGACTCTAAACTTTTCATTCGAACCGCGACAGTCATCAGTGACGTTTTGTAGATGCCGCCAATAGACGACGGTAGTACCCGCAGTAGTACCGAAAAGGTTAAGGGAGTAGGACAGTCTGACGGTGCTTAAAAATTAGTTATAATTTAACACGCTAACTGCAAACTACGAGATATTTCATAGGTTCTTTACGGTAAATATGCAGTTC
>NW_016996476.1:0-352 GCF_001483705.2 Eufriesea mexicana | reverse complement strand
ACAGCTGAAGACGCGGTACTGAGTACAGCCATCACCAGCGTGCTGCAGACGTTGCAATGCATTGCACGCTGATGATGCATATACCAAATAACATCCGGAGAAGTCAGGGTATATTACAGTTATGGCTTCGAACACTTGGAATTGACAGTACGGTGCTTAGTACTTCCACCAGCAGAGCAGTGTTGCCGTCGGATAAATCTGTTCATTGTTGATTTCGATTCTATAGAATTTACTGGGTTGCGAAATACAGTTCCATTATCCCTCGAGATATTAAGTGTTAACAGGACAATACTGAATACAGCCAACGTCACTTTACAGCAGCAGTTCGATTACTTTGTACACTGAAAACCTA
>NW_016996475.1:439-678 GCF_001483705.2 Eufriesea mexicana | reverse complement strand
CTAATATTGTTGTGAGATAATTTTGTTGCATAAATAAGGAGGAAAGGTTCTATTGGCATGCTAATCCATTGCAATGCTACAGAATCGGTCTGGAAAATTCAATTATATTGACATTTTCGACTGACATCGTGGTGAGCTATGTTTGTTGCATGAATAAGGAGGAAAGGCACTATCGGCATGCTATAGCCATTGCAATGCTATAGAATCTGACTGGAAAATTCAATTTGATTGACATTTTC
>NW_016996475.1:0-274 GCF_001483705.2 Eufriesea mexicana | reverse complement strand
GAATAAGGAGGAAAGATACTATTGGCACGCTATAGCCATTGCAAAGCTATAGAATCTGACTGGAAAATTCAATTTGATTGACATTTTCGACTAATACCGTGGTGAGATAATTTTGTTGTATAAATAAGGAGGAAAGGTACTGTTGGCAAGCTATAGCAATTGCAATGCTGTAGAGTTTGCCTGGAAAATTCAATTCTGTTGATATTTTCGTCTAACAGCGTGGTGAGCTATTTTCTTGCATAAATACGGAGGTAAGATACTATTGGCATGCTAT
>NW_016996474.1:381-599 GCF_001483705.2 Eufriesea mexicana | reverse complement strand
AGTGAAGCTCAGAAGGCGACCAAATGGCAACGTATACCACACAAGTCAAAGATATCCTATCCGAACCCGACCTAACCTAAAATAACCGAACGTAGAATATAAAAACCTAACGAGACAAAACCTATATTGCTGGCTACCCCGAACCAAACAGAACACTTTAGAGCACAGTGGTGTGCAGAAATTCTCCAAGTGGCGGTGTATAGCACAAAACTCAGAAC
>NW_016996474.1:0-240 GCF_001483705.2 Eufriesea mexicana | reverse complement strand
ACAACGCGAAAGACAATGCTACCCAAACCTATCCCAGACTAACGTAACATAACCATGCGCAGCCTAACTCAACCTAACGTGCCGCGACCACTATTGCTGGCATCCCCAGCGCCTAGCAGATCAGAGTAGAGCACAGTGGAGTGCAGGAACGAACAGAATAACTGTGTACAGCACGAAAGCCGAAGGTACTTTGACAAAACGTAACCTAACCTAATCTAACCAAACGTAACCTGGCTGAAC
>NW_016996473.1:0-945 GCF_001483705.2 Eufriesea mexicana | reverse complement strand
TTAGAGCAATATAGAGCGCGGAGATCCATAAAACAGCCGCGTATATCATAAATGTCAAAGTTGTTATGTCCTGATCTAACCAAACGTAGCAAAACGGTACGTAATCGATCTCAACCTAACTCGCTGAGGCCACTATATTACTAGCCTCCCCAGATCCAACCAGAACATACTGGAGCACAGTAGATGGCAGAAGCCGGACAAAAATTGTGTGTACCACGTAAGTCGAAGCTATCCATACCTAACACAGACTAACATAACCCACCCAAATGTAGAATAAATAAACCTAACTAGCCGAGGCTTCAATATCCGGCCTCCCCAAAGCTAAGCAGAACCTATTATAGCACAGTACAGCGCAAAAATTCTCTGAATAGCAATGCGTAGCACAAAAGTCTAAGCCACCCTAACCAAAACTAACCTAACCTAGCCTAACCAAACGCAACATAACATACCTCATCGTGCCACGACAGCCATTTCTGGACGCCCCAGAGTCGAGTGGGGTATAGCAATGCAACGAAGAGTGCAATGCAGAAATCCACCGTATGGCAGTGTATGTCACAGAAGTCAAAGCTACCCTCACCTAACCTAAGCAATTGTAACGCAACCAAACGTAACCTAACTAAACCCAACGTCCAGTGGCCGCTATTGCTGGTCTTCCCAGAGTAGAGCAGAGTATAGTATAGCATAGTAGAGCGCACAAGTTCACCAAATAACAGTCCATGCCAAGAAAGTCAAAGTTATCCAAACCCAATCCAAACAAGCATAACCAAACCAAACGTAACATAACTGAATCTAACGCGCCGAGATCACTTTCGTGAGCCTCTCCAAATTAAAGCAGAGAATATTAGAGACCAGTAGAGCGCAGAATTCTGCCGAATAGCAGTCTACAGCACAAAAGACAAAGCTATCTTGTCCTAATATATCCAATGTTAACATAATCAAGCTAAG
>NW_016996472.1:0-838 GCF_001483705.2 Eufriesea mexicana | reverse complement strand
CACCACGATATTAGTCGAAAATGTCAATAAAATTGAATTTTCCAGGCAGATTCTATAGCATTTCAATTGCTATATCACGCCAATAGCATCTATCGTCCTTATTTATGAGGCAAAGTTAGTTCGCCACGGTATAAGCCGAAAATGTCAATAAAATTGAATCTTCCAGCCCGATTCTACAGTATTGCAACGGGAATAGCACGCCAATAGAACCTTTCCTCCTTATTTATGCAAGAAAGGTAGCTCACCACGATGTTATTCGAAAATGTCAATAAAATTGAACTTTCCGGCCATATTCTATAGCATTGCAATGGTTATAGCTTGCCAATATAATCTTTCCTCCTTGTTTATGCAAGAAAGGTAGCTCACCACGATATTAGTCGAAACTGTCAATATAATTGAACTTTCCGGCCTGATTCCAGAGCATTGTGGGGCCTACAGCACGCTAATAGAGTCTTTCCTCCTTATTTACGCAAGGAAGTTGGATCACCACGATATTAATCGAAATTGTCAATAAAATTGAATTTTCCTGCAAGATTCTATAGCATTGCAATGCCTATAGCATGCCAACAGAATCTTTCCTCCTTATTTATGCGAGAAAGTTAGCTTTCCACGATATTAGTCAAAAATGTCAATATAATTGAACTTTCCAGCCATATTCTACGACATTGCTATTTCGATAGCAATCCAAAAGGATCTTTCCTCCTTACTTATGCATGGAAGCTATCTCACCACGAAATTAGACGAAAATGACAATAAAATTGAATTTTGCAGGTAAATTCTATTGGATTGCTATGCCTATAGCACGCCAATAGAATCTATCCGACTTATATATGCGAGG
>NW_016996471.1:0-539 GCF_001483705.2 Eufriesea mexicana | reverse complement strand
ACATCCAAACATCCATACATCCGTACATCCATTCACCCGTACATCCATACTTTCTTACACCCATACATCCATCCATCCGTACACCCATACATTCATACATCCATACATCCACACATATATACGTCCGTACATCCATTTATCCGTACATTCGTACATCCATACATACATACAACCATACAACAATACATCCATACATCCATAAAGCCATCCATCTATACATTCATCCATCCGTACATACATCATTCCATACATCCATCCATTCATACATCCACCCATCCATACTTGCATCGATCCATACATCCATACAACAATCCATCCATCCACCCATCCATACATCCATACACACATCAATACGTATATCAATAGATGCACAGATACATTCGTCCATACATACATTCATACGAACATCCTTCCATACATCCGTCTATACATACATAATTTCATCCGTACAAACATCCATACAAACATCCATACAAATATCCATGCATACATCCATTCATCCATACATCCATCCAAACATACGTCCGCCATTCCATACA
>NW_016996470.1:0-921 GCF_001483705.2 Eufriesea mexicana | reverse complement strand
GCTACAGAATCATGGTGGAAAATTCAATTTTATTGACATTTGCCGCTAACATCGCGGTGAGCTAACCTCCTTGCATAAATAAGGAGGAAAGAATCTATTGACGTGCTATGGCCATTGCAGCGAAATAAAATCTGGCTGGAAAATCCTATTTTATTGACATTTCTGCATAATATCGTGTTGAGCTAACTTTCTTGCATACATAAGAAGGAAACATTACATTGGCGTGCAATAGCCGTTGCAACGATATAGAATCTGGCCGGAAGATTCAATTTTATTGACATTGTCGTCAAATATCGGTGTTAGCTATATTTTTTGCATAAATAAGGAGCAAAGATTCTATTGGCGTGCTATAGCAATTGCAATGCTATAGAAGCATGCTGGAAAATTAAATTTTATTGACATTTACGGCTAATATTGCGGTGAGCTAACTTCGTTGCATAGATGAGGTGGAAAGATTCCATTGGCGTGCAATAGCCATCGCAATGCTATAGAATCTGCATGGAAAATTCAATTTTACTGACATTTCCGTACAATATCGTGGTTAGCTGACCTCCTTGCATAGATAAGGAGGAAAAATTCTATTGGCGTGCAATAGACATCGCAATGCTATGGAATCTGCAAGGAAAATTCAATTTTATTGGCATTTTCAAGTAATATCGTGGTGAGCTGGCTTTTCTTTCTTACATAAATTAGGAGGAAAGATCGCATTTGCGTGCTATAGCCATTGCAATGATATATAATATGGATGGAAAATCCAATTTTATTAACATTTTCTTCTAATATCGAGGTGAGCTAAATTTTTTGCATAAATAAGGAGGAAATATTCTATTTGCGCGCTATACCCGTTGCAGTGCTATCGAAACTGGATGGAAAATTCAATTTTATTGACATTCTCATATAATATCGTGGTGAGGTAACCTT
>NW_016996469.1:0-603 GCF_001483705.2 Eufriesea mexicana | reverse complement strand
AGAAGGAGGGAAGATCCTATTGGCGCGATATAGCCATTGCAGTGCTATAAAATCTGGCTGGAAAATACAATTTTATTGAAATTATCGACTGATATCGGTGTGACCTAACTTTCATGCATATATAAGGGGGAAAGATACCACTGGCGTGCTATAGGGTCTATAAGAATTGATATGCAATAGAATCTGGCTGGAAAATTGAATTCTATTGACTTTTCGGTTGATATCGTCGTGACCTAACTTTCTTGCATATATAAGGTGGAACGATTCTACTGGCGTGCTATAGAAATTGAAATGCTATAGAATCTGGCTGGAAAATGCAATTTTATTGACATTTTCGACTAATATTGTGTTGATCAAAGATTCTTGCATATATAAGGAGGAAATATTCTACTGGCGTGCTGTAGCGATTACAATTCTATAGAATCTGGCTGGAAAATTGAATTTAATTTACATTTTCGGCTAATATCCTGGTGACCTAACTTTCTTGCATAAATACGTTGGAATAATTCTATTGGCGTGCAATAACCATTGAAATGCTGCAGAATCTGGCTGGCAAATTGAATTCCATTGACATTTTCGGCTAATATCGTGGTGACCTAACTT
>NW_016996468.1:0-603 GCF_001483705.2 Eufriesea mexicana | reverse complement strand
TCGTGGTCAGCAAGCTTAATGCATAAATAAGGAGAAAAGATACTATCGGTTTGCTATAGCCATAGAATTGCAATAGTATCTGACCGTAAAGTTCAATTTCATTGACATTTTCGACTAATATGGAGGTGAGAAGCATTATCCTGTTAAATAAAGTGGAAAGACACTGTTGGATTGTTATAGCCATTGCATTGCTCTAGAATATGGCTGAGAAGTTCAATTTTATTGACATTTTTGTCTAATATTGTGGTCAGCCTGCCTTTCTGCGTAAGTAAGGAGGAAAGATTCTATAGGTTTAATATAGCCATTGCGTTGCAATAAAATCTGACTGAAAAGTTCAATTTTCTAGTCTCTTTCGACAAATATCGTGGTGAGCAAGTTTCTCTGCATGAATAAGGAGGAAAGATTCTACTGGTTTCCTATAGCGAATGCATTGCAATAGAATCTGACAGAAAAGCTCAATTTTATTGACATTCTCGTGTAATAGTGTCGTGAGCTAACCTTTCTGCGTAAACAAGGAGGAGAGATACTATTCGGATGCTCCAGCCATTATATTGCAAAGGAATCTCACTGAAAAGTTCAATTTTATTGACATTTTCGACTAAT
>NW_016996467.1:0-610 GCF_001483705.2 Eufriesea mexicana | reverse complement strand
AGCATGATAATATATCTTTGCACTGCTGTTATAAACAACTCTTTACCTCGAAATACATAACGCTATTTACATAACGATACTGCATTCTGTAAGAACGGATTGGCCCAACGCAAACGGGAAATCGAACTATTCTTAGATGTATAAATAATTGACATTTTGCTTGTCTCAAAGGTTAATTTTACAAATGAAAATCACATTAATGATTTTAATATACAGTTTATCATACATAACCCAGAGGAAAATCATGTGGCAGTAGTGCCATAATTATAACAGGAAATATGGTGCATAATGAAATGACGAAATACGAAGAAACGTGTTTACGAGCGACTTCCATTAAAATGAAACGATCTGCCGGTTCTCTAATGGTAAACACGGTGTATTGCCCATCTAGACCTCAGATAACTAAGGACCAGTTTAAAAAGTTTTCAAATACCTGGGACGATAAATTTATTACCGGAGGACGTTTCACCGGAAAGATCTCCCGGAAGTTTTTTCGAATATACTTGTGCAAGGACCACAATTAAATTGAATCGAAGAAATAAGACAAAAACTGAGTGACATAAGTTAACAAACATTTTGTTTAATTTATATACGAGACACCATTTTTGAA
>NW_016996466.1:0-950 GCF_001483705.2 Eufriesea mexicana | reverse complement strand
GCTATAGCTCGCCAATAGAATCTATCCTCCTTATTTATGCAAGCAAGCTAACTCACCACAATAATAGTAGAAAATGTCAATAAAATTGAACTTTCCAGCCTGATTCTATAGCATTGAGACGGCTATACATGTGAATTGTATCTTTGCTACTTGTATATGCAAGAAAGTTAGCTCACTACAATGATAGACGAAAATGTCAATAAATATGAATTTATCAAACACATTCAATATCAATGCAATGGCTATATCGCGCCAATAGTATCTTTCATCCTTATTTATACAAGAGAGTTCGCTCACAAAAATATTAGTCGAAAATGTCAATATAATTGAGCTTCTCAGCCTGATTCTAAAGCATTGCAATGGCTACAGCTTGTCAATAGTATCGTTCCTCCTTTTTTATGCAAGAAAGATAGCTCACCACGATATTAGTCGAAAATGTAAACAAAATTGTATTTTCCATCCGTATTATATTGCATTGCGACGGCTATAGCATGCCAATTGGATCCTTCCTCCTCATTTATGACAGAAAAATATCTCACCAAGATATTAGTCGAAAATGTCAATAAATTTGATATTAGTCGAAAATGTCAATAAATTTGTATTTTCCAACCACATTCAGTATCACTGCAATGGATATAGCACGCCAATAGAATTATTCCTTCTTATTTATGCAAGAAAGGTGTCTCACCACGACATTAGTCGAAAATGTCAATAAAATTGAATTTTCCAGGAAGATTCTATAGCGTTGCAATGGTAATAGCACGCAAACAGAACCTTTCCTCCTTATTTATGAAAGAAAGTTAGCCCACAACGATATTAGACGGAAATGAAAACAAAATTTAATTTTCCATCCATATTCTATCGCATTGCGAGAGCTATAGCACGCTAATTGGATCCTTCCTCCTTATTTATGAAAGAAAAATAGCTCACCAAGATATTAGTCGAAAATG
>NW_016996465.1:0-538 GCF_001483705.2 Eufriesea mexicana | reverse complement strand
TTGCCTTTGGATTAAACTGGTCACTGATGAGGCTTATTCGTCACAAATTTTTGCACGAGATGTTCTGATCCATTATCTCTCGCCATATTAGCAACTGACGGCACAATACAGAGTGCAGCCATCATCACAGTTATGTAGATGTTGGGCCACATTGTTCACCAATGATGTAAATTCCAAAACTACTCCGAAATAATCAATATATATTACGGTTGTAGCCAGGGATATTTGAAATTGACACTACGGTACACGCTACATCCAACAATATATCACAGTACCTGCGGGATTTACCTGTTCCATGAAGAATTAGGTGCTACAACAATTCTGGAATGACACGGTACAGATCATCTGTCCCTCGAAGTACTAACAATTGCGGGGGTACAGCCGTTATCACATTATTGCTGCGGTTGAATAAGACTTTTTTCTGATAATGTCAATTCCAATATAAAACTGCAGAAATCAATGTATACTACGTTTATGGCTAGAGATATTCACAATAGACAGTGCGGTACTTCATACATCTGCCAGCAGAGCACTGCAG
>NW_016996464.1:0-285 GCF_001483705.2 Eufriesea mexicana | reverse complement strand
CAATAAAACTGAATTTTCCATCCGGATACTATAGAATTGCAATGGCCATAGCTGGCCAAAGGAATCTTTCCTCCGTATTTATGCAAGAAAGTTTCCTCACCACGATATTAGTCGAAAATGTCAATAAATTTGCATTTTCGAGGCAGATTGAAAGGTATTGTAATGGCTATAGCACGGCAATAGGATCTTTCCTCCTTATTTATACAAGAAAGTTACGACACAGCGATATTAGTCGAAATTGGTATTAAAATTGAATTTTCGAGGCAGATTCTATAGCATTGTAAT
>NW_016996463.1:0-481 GCF_001483705.2 Eufriesea mexicana | reverse complement strand
ATTTCTGGCCTCACGAAAGGCGAGCAGAGTATAATAGAGCCATATAGAGCGCAGAAATCCGCCTAAAAGCAGTGTACAGCACCAAAGCTAAAGCCATCCATACCAAACTTGATCTAACCTATCCTAACCAAGCGCAACATAGCTCAACCTAATGTGCAACGACCAGTATTGCTCGCCACCCCTGGTACGAGCAGTGTATTCTAGAGATATGATTAGCGCATAAATCCACTGAATAGCAGTGTATAGCATAGTAGACTGAGGAATCCTAACCAGACCTTCCTAACCTGACACAACGAAGCGTAGCATAACACAATCTAACGCGACGAGAACACTATTGCTGGTTTCCCAAGAGCCAAGCAGAAAGTACTAAAAGGCAGTAGAGCGCAGGAATCCACATCTTTGCAGTGAATAGCACAAGAGCTGTATATATTCTAACCAAACGTAGCCTATCCTGACCTAACCAAACGTAACCTACCTCTAG
>NW_016996462.1:0-563 GCF_001483705.2 Eufriesea mexicana | reverse complement strand
AAAATTGAATTTTTCTTGCAGATTCTATATCATTGCGATGGCTATTGCACGCCAATAGAATTTTTCCTCCTTATCTATTCAAGGAGGACAGCTAACAACTATATTGTACGAAAATGTCAATAAAATTTAATTTTCCAGGCAGATTATATAGCATTGCTATGGAAATAGTACGCCTATTGTATTCTTCCTCCTTGTTAATGCAAGAAAGTTAGCTCACCACAAAATTAGTCGTAAAAGTCAATAAAATTAATTTGATTTTCCAGCATGATTCTGTAGCATTGCAATGGCTACAGCACGCCAATAGAATCTTTCCTCCTTATTTATGCAAAAAAGTTAGCTCACCCCGATATTTGACGACAATGTCAATAGAATTGAATCTTCCAGCCAGATTCTCTAGCATTGCAACGGCTATAGCACGCCAATAGAACCTTCCCACCTTGTTTATGTAAGAAAGTACCTCAGTACGATATTAGTCGAAAATGTCAATAAAATTTAATTGCCCAGCAAGATTGTATAGCATTGCAATGGCTATAGCAAGCCAATAGAATCTTTCCTCCGTATTT
>NW_016996461.1:0-499 GCF_001483705.2 Eufriesea mexicana | reverse complement strand
TTCCAGCCAGATTCCAGAGCATGGCAATGGCTATAGCACGCCAATAGAATCTTTCCTCCTTATATATGCAAGAAAGCTAGCTCTCCACGATATTAGTTAAAAATGTCAATAAAATTGAATTTTCCAACCAGATTCTGCAGCATTGCGATGGCTATAGCACTCCAAAAGGATCCTTGCATCTTATTTATGCAAGAAAGTTAGCTGTACACGATAGTAGTCAAAAATGTCAATAAAATTGAATTTTCCAACCAGATTCTGCAGCATTGCGATGGCTATAGCACTCCAAAAGGATCCTTGCATCTTATTTATGCAAGAAAGTTAGCTGTACACGATAGTAGTCAAAAATGTCAATAAAATTGAATTCTCCAGCCAGATTCTACTGCATTGCAATGGCTATAGCACTCCAAAAGGATCCTTCTTCCTTACTTATGCAAGGAAGATAGTTCAACACGATATTAGTCGAAAATGACAATAAAAGTGAACTTTCCGGACTGATTCG
>NW_016996460.1:0-716 GCF_001483705.2 Eufriesea mexicana | reverse complement strand
TTGGACATATATTTTATTCAACGAGCGAGTCAGCATTTGTCGGCTATAAATATTGACATCTGATCTGCTTCACCACCTGGCCTTTCATTCTTCTCGTCTGATTTGTCTCGTTGCATGATCTATAGTTGATTCCTCGAATTAGTCGACTTTCAGTTTATATTCATATTTCGTTCTCTTCCGTAATCAATTTTGACTTGAATATACTATTCCAGTTTAAAGTGCCTTATAAAATTGGTGCCACCGTGAATTAGACTTTCAATAAAAAATCATAACACTTATGAAATGAAAATGTTTTTATTCTGCTTTAAACGACTTTAGTTGAACGACAGGCACGATAACAGATTGCATGTTGAAGGCCAGTTTCGTTGGGCTATGTATTCTTGAAACGTAATACAATAGAGTCTATAAATTAGTAGAACCGTCAGCCAGATGTGACAATAACCAGATTGGCCTCACGTACGTCTTCTATTGCCTTATAGCGTTCTATATATCGAATCTCCTCGATTTTCAAGAACGCTTATCACGCGCCAAATTAATATTGCGTGATTAGTTTTGTAATATTAAGGATCCCGAGTGTGATATTAAAATAGAGTGCTTATTTACAGTAAAAGTATATTGTTACGCGGTACATATGGAGTATCCCGCCTTGGCATCGCTAAATGAGCCGCGAGGTCGGTATTTCTAAGGTTTATAACACGATCGGAAAGTCAGACTAT
>NW_016996459.1:0-614 GCF_001483705.2 Eufriesea mexicana | reverse complement strand
AGTGAATTGGAGGTGATGATGGAAGGATTAAACGAAATTTCGTGGATAAGTGCGTTGTTGAAAAAGATTGGAATGTCGTGCGAATGCAAACAATTAAAATGCGTTAATTGAAATGCGATTAAGTTGGCAAACGTAGGTAACTTTAAAGCTTGGACAAGATTATTAGATTGGAAGTGTCATTATTATTATATTAAAGAAATTTTATCCAATTATGTAGTGAGAGTGACACATGTACCCAAAGAAAGTATGCAAGAAGATTGCATGGCTATAGCTTTGATTGGACCAAATTTACTAAAGTATATAGAACACTTTATTTCTATAAATACCAGTGAAAACTTGGGGCGAGATAGTTGTAGTGGTTACATATATTTCTGGGTATATATTTGTTGGGATGGTTGGAGCAGGTATGCGTCGGATTTTAATGTGTAATAGATTCAGGTTACTATTGTGGTGGTAGTTGTCATAGTATAATTGATTTGAGCGAGAAGAATGATTGTGTGGAAAAATATATGTGTGTGACGAGTATGACTGGGAGTCATAAAAAAAAATTATGAGTGCTCGTTGGACAGTCAACAGAAGAAGACGTTGTGTGTAAGAGAGGCGTGTATAAATTA
>NW_016996458.1:0-880 GCF_001483705.2 Eufriesea mexicana | reverse complement strand
CTGTATGGATCTGGGGAGGACAGCGACAGGGGTCTCAGCTTGTTAGGTTTAGTTATTCCATGTGTTGTAATTTTAGGTTAGGTCAGGTTTGGTCATGATGGCTTTGGCTTTTGAGCTATACACTGCTATTCGGTAGCCTCCTGCGCTCTACTGTGATCTAATATTACCTACATTGCTCTGGGGACACCCGGAAATGTCGCCCCGGCGTGTTAGGTTGCGTTAAGTTACTTTTGGCTAGGTTAGGGTTGTTTGGTTTGGTTAGGATATCTTTGACTTCAGTGCTACAAACTGTCATTTAATGGACTTCTGCGATCTACTCTCCTCTAATCTGCTCTGCTTGTCGATGGGGAGGAAAGCAATAGTGGTGTACGCGCGTTAGGATGTGCTATGTAACGTTTGGTTATGTCACGTTCTGTTGGGTTAGATCTTTTGTGCGGTAAACTGTAAAGCGGTGGATTAGTGCTGTCTACTTTGCTCTATTATATTCCGCTTGGCTCTGGAGAGGCAAGCTATAGTGTCCCCGGCAAGTTAGGTAGAGCTAGGCTACGTTCGGTTTTGTTACGTTTGGCTGCGTTAGGTTATGGTAGCATCGACTGTTGTAGTATGCACTGCGATTCTGTGGATTTCTGCGCCCTATTCTCCTCAAATACGTTCTGCTTAGCTCTGAGGAGGGTAGTAATAGAGTTCTCAGCCCCTTAGACTAAGATATGTTGCGCTTGATTATGTTTAGCTTGGTTAGGCTATGAGAGGATAGCTTAGACTTTAGTGTTACACACTGCACTTCGTTGTATTCCTGCGTTCTACATTGCACTACCACACTCTGCTCGACGATCGGCAGGCCAACAATTGTGGTCGCCGCACGTTATGTTGATTCAGAGTT
>NW_016996457.1:0-569 GCF_001483705.2 Eufriesea mexicana | reverse complement strand
AATTTTATTGACATTTTCGACTAATATCGTGGTAAGCTAGCTGCCTTGCATAAATAAGGAGGATAGATTCCATTGGCGTGCTACAGCCATTGCAATGCTATAGAATCTGCCTGGAAAATTTAATTTCATTGACATTTTCATGACATTTTCGACTAATATCGTGGTCAGCTGACAGTCTTGCATAAATAAGGAGGAAAGATTCCATTAGCGTGCTATAGCCATTGCAATGCTATAGAATCAGGCTGGAAAATTCAATTTTATTGTCATTTTCGACCAATACCGTGGTGAGGTAACTTTTGTGCATAAATAAGGAGGACAGATTCTATTGGCGTGTTACAGCCATTGCAATGCTATAGAAACAGGCTGGAAAATACAATTTTCTTGTCATTTTCGACTAATATCGAGGTGAGCTAGCTTTCTTGCTTCGATAAGGGGGAAGGACACTATTGGCGTGCTATGGCCATGTCAATGCTACAGAATCTTCCTGGAAAACTCAATTTTATTTCCATTTTCGACTAATACCGTGGTGAGGTAACTTTCGTGCATAAATAAGGAGAACAGATTCCTTT
>NW_016996456.1:378-810 GCF_001483705.2 Eufriesea mexicana | reverse complement strand
GTATGGATGTTCGGATGTATGGATGTATGGATGTATATACGTATGGATGTATGGATGGATGGATGGATGTATTGATGTACGTATGCATGTAATGATGGATTTATCGATTGGCGGATGGATGTAAGAAAGAATGTATGCATGCAGGAATGGATGTATAGATTTATGGATGTATGGATGTATGGATGTATGTATGAACGGACATGTGTTTGGATGTATGGATGCGCGTATGGAAGGGCGTGTGTATGGATGCATGTATGGATGGATGTATGGATGTATGCACGGATATATGTATGGATACATCTATGCATGTATGGATGGGTGTGTGTTTGGATGCATGATGGGATGTATGTATGGATGCATGTATGGTTGAATGTATGTGCGTATGTATGGATCTGTGTATTGAAATGTGTATGGATGCATGGAAGGATGGAT
>NW_016996456.1:0-337 GCF_001483705.2 Eufriesea mexicana | reverse complement strand
ATTTATGGATGGGTGGATGTTTGGATGGATGGATGTATGGAAGTATGGTCGTATGTATGGATGTATGTATGGATGGATGACTGTATGGATGGGTGGAAGTGTGTATGAATTGAGGTACGGATGGTCGAATGTACGGACTTAAGGATGTATGGGTTTATTTATGTATGGATTTATAGATGGGTGGATGTATCGAACGATGGAAGTTCGAATGGATGGGTTAATGGATGTATGGACGTGTGGATGTATACATGGATGGGTGTGTGAATGGATAGAATTATGGATCGATGGATGTATGGATGGGTGGATGTATGGGCGGGCGGATGTGTGGATGGTCGGA
>NW_016996455.1:0-658 GCF_001483705.2 Eufriesea mexicana | reverse complement strand
TGCAATGGGTACAGCGTGCCAAGGGAATCTTTCCTCCTTATTTGTGAATGGACGTCAGCTCATAACGATATTAGACGAAAATGACAATAAAACTCAATTTTCAATCCCGATGCTATAGACTTGCAATGGCTATAGCTGGACAATAGAATCTTTCCTCCATATTTATGCACGAGAGCTACCTCACCACGATATTATTCATAAATGTCAATAAAATTAAATTTTCGAGCCAGATTCTATAGCACTGCATTGGCTATAGCTCGCCAGTAGAATCTTTCCTCCTTATTTATGCAAGGATGTCAGCTCACCATGATATTAGCTAAAATTGACAATAAAATTGAATTTTCCATCCAGACACTATACAAATTTAATGGCCATAGCTGGCCAATATAATCTTACCTCCTTATTTATGCGCGAGAGCTACCTCACCATGATATTAGTCATAAAAGTCAATAAAATTAAATTTTCCAGCCAGATTCTATAGCACTGCATTAGCTATAGCTCGACAGTAGAATCTTTCCCCCTTACTTATGCAAGGATGTCAGCTCACCATGATATTAGCCGAAAATGTCAACAAAAATGAATTTTCCATCCGGACACTATAGAATTGCAATGGCGATAGCACGCCAATAGAATTCTTCCTCCTTATTTATGCCAGAAA
>NW_016996454.1:0-423 GCF_001483705.2 Eufriesea mexicana | reverse complement strand
AGCATCACCTGCCATATTAATCCAGCCGCTGCAGCACTGTGATGATGGCTGTAATCATTACAGACATGTCAATTGTAAGTACCTCGAGTTATATCAATTATGCCTTTCGTCTTTCTAGAATTGCTATGGAACCTCTGTCATCATTGAACAGGTCCATACAACAGGTACAACCCTTTTTATGAGCGGGCCACGATCTGTATTGTCAAACGTAAATATCTCTTGCCATAACCGTACAATATATTGACAACCCTAGAATTGCATTGCAATTATGTCATCAATGAACATATCAAGCCAGAGGCTACAGTGCTCTAATGGTGAATGCACCAACTACCGTACTGCGAGCTGTTAATATCCCTTGCTCTAACTGATGTATACCTAGGCTATTCTATAGCTACTGTGGGATGCAAAGCACCAGTGAGCAGA
>NW_016996453.1:0-624 GCF_001483705.2 Eufriesea mexicana | reverse complement strand
AAGATGGGTGATTATAGTCACCAACCACGAGACGCCGTCTATATTCAATGGGTGACTATAGTCGCCGGTCACGAGTCGCCATCTATCCAAGATGGGTGACTATAATTACCGGTTACGATACGCCATCTATATACAATGGGTGACTATAGTCACCGGCCACGAGATGCCATCTATGCGAGATGGGTGATTATAGTCACCAACCACGAGACGCCGTCTATATACAACGGATGACTATAGTCACCGGTCACAAGACGCCATTTATCCAAGATGGGTGACTATAGTCACCGGTTACGATACGCCATCTATATACAACGGGTGACTATAGTCATCGGTCACGAGACGCCATCTATGCAAGATGGGTGACTATAGTCACCAACCACGAGACGCCGTCTATATACAATGGGTGACTATAGTCACCGGCCACGAGATGCCATATATGCAAGATGGGTGACTATAGTCACCGGTCACGAGACGCTATCTATGTAAGTCAGGTGACTATAATCACCGGTCATTAGATGCCATCTATATACAACGGGTGACTATAGTCACCGGTCACGAGACTCTATCTATACACGACGGGTGACTATAATTACCGGTCAGGAAGCGCCATTTATACACGACGAG
>NW_016996452.1:0-373 GCF_001483705.2 Eufriesea mexicana | reverse complement strand
ATGTGCCTAGACCACAATTTCTGGCCTCCCCAACGTCAAACAGAACATGTTAGAGGAAAGTAATGCGCAGAGGCCCATATAATGGCAGTGTACAGCAGAAAAGTCGAAGATGTCGTAACGTGACGCAAACTAACCTAACTTAACCATACGTAACCTAACTCGCTCTAGCGTGCCGGTACCGTTAATGCCGACCTCCGCAGAGGCAAGCAGAGCATATTAGAACACAGCAGAGCGCAGGAATCATCCGAATAGCAGTTTGTGGCGCAAAAGTCGGAACTATCTTGGCACAAACTAACCGTACAAAGTATATCCATCGCAGCCTAATACAACCCAACGTTCCTAGACATTAACTGCTGACTTCGACAGAGCCGAC
>NW_016996451.1:0-588 GCF_001483705.2 Eufriesea mexicana | reverse complement strand
GTGGTGAGCTATCTTTCGTGCATAAATAAGGAGGAAAGATTCTATTGGCGTGCTATAGCCATTTCATTGCTATAGCATCTCATTGAAAAATTCAATTTCACTGACATTTTCGACTATTATCGTAGAGAGCTAACTTTCTTTCATAAATAAGGAGGAAAGATTCTATTGGTGTGCTATAGCCACTGGAATGCTATGGAATCTGGCTGGAAAATTCAACTTTATTGGCATTTTCGACTAATATCGTGGTGAGCTATCTTTCGTGCATAAATAAGGAGGAAAGATTCTATTGGTGTGCTATAGCCACTGGAATGCTATGGAATCTGGCTGGAAAATTCAACTTTATTGGCATTTTCGACTAATATCGTGGTGAGCTATCTTTCGTGCATAAATAAGGAGGAAAGATACTATTGGCGTGCTATAGCCATTGCAGTGCTATAGAATCTGTCTGGAAAGTTCATTTTTATTGTTATTTTCGACTAATATCGTTGTGAGCTGCTTTTCTTGCATAAATAAGGAGGAAAGATGATATTGGCGTGCTATAGCCATTGCAATGCTAAAGAATCCGGCTGGAAAATTCAATTTTATAGA
>NW_016996450.1:0-556 GCF_001483705.2 Eufriesea mexicana | reverse complement strand
TAGCTCACCACGATAGTAGTCGTAAATGTCATAAAATTGTATTTTCCAGCCACATTATATATCGTTGCAATTCCTATGGCACTCAAAAAGGATCCTTCTTCCCTATTTATGCAATAAAGTTAGCTCACCACGATGTTAGTCAAAATGTCAATAAAATTGAATTTTCCAGGAAGATTCTATGGCATTGCAATGCCTATACCACGCCAACAGAATCTTTCCACCTTATTTACGCAAGCAAGTTAACTCACCACAATATTATTCGAAAATGTCAATAAAATTGAACTTTCTAGACAGATTCTAAAGCATTGCGACGGCTATATCGGCAATAGCCCTTGAATTGATAATTTCCTCCTTATATATGCAAGAAAGTTAGCTCACCACGGTGTTAGTCGAAAATGTGAATAAACTTGAATTTTCCAAACACATTCTATATCAATGCAATGGCTATAGCATGCCAACTGTATCTTTCGTCCTTATTTATGCAAGAGAGTTGGCTTACCACAATATTAGCCGGAAATGTCAATAAAATTGAATTTTCCAGCTGGATGCTACAGCA
>NW_016996449.1:0-734 GCF_001483705.2 Eufriesea mexicana | reverse complement strand
AAAACCAAACGTAACGTGCCACGATCACAATTAGGTTACGTTTGCGAGGTTAGGTTAGGTATATTACGGTTCCGATAGCTCTGACCTTTGTCCATGCATTGCGTTTCTATGGATTTCTGAAAATTCCTCTCCTCTAATATATTCTGCTCGGCTCTCGGGAGGACAGCAGTAGTCGCCACGGCACGTCAGTTTGGGATAGTTTACGTTAGGTTATGCTACGAATAGCTGTGATTGGACAGTTAGCATTGCCTTTCTTGCTACACGCTGATATTCGGTGCATTTCTGCGCCGCAATGTGCTCTAATATTTTCTGCTTGGCTCTGCGGAGGCCAGCAATTGTGGTCTCGACACGCTAGGTTGTGTTCTGTTACGTCTGGTTAGTCGAGGTTGTGATAAATTCGGTTAGGACAGCTGTGACTTTTGTGCTATGCACCGTTATTCGGTGGATTTTTGCTCTCTTCTGCTCTCTACTACATTCTGCTTGTACCTGGCGAGGACAGCAGCAGTTGTCTCGGCACGTTGGCATGAGTTATATCACTTTCGGCTGTGTGAAGGTCTGCTAAGATAGGGTACAGTAGTCTCGACTTTTGTGCTGTACATTGTTATTCGTTGAACTTCTGCGCTCTGCTGCGCGCTACTATATTCTCCACGGCCCTGGTGTGGCCGGCAATTGTGTCCGCCGTACGTTATGTCCGGATACGCTAAGTTTGGTTAGGTTACTGTGGCTATGGTTTG
>NW_016996448.1:285-608 GCF_001483705.2 Eufriesea mexicana | reverse complement strand
GCTATAGAACCTGGCAGGAAAATTCAATTTTATTGACATTTTCGACTAATATCGTGGAGAGCTGATTTTGGTGCATAAATAAGTAGGAAAGACTCTATTGGGATGTTATAGCGATTGCAATACCATAGAATCTGACTGGAAAGTTAAATTTTATTGACATTTTCAACTAATATCGTGGTGAGTTAATTTTGTTGCATAAATAACGGAGAAAGGTTCTATTGGCATGCTATAGCCATTGCAATGCTATAGAACCTGACTGGAAAATTAAATTTTATTGACATTTTCAACTAATATCGTGGTGAGCTAATTTTGTTGCATAAATA
>NW_016996448.1:0-253 GCF_001483705.2 Eufriesea mexicana | reverse complement strand
ATAGCCATTGCAATGCTATAGAATCTGACTGGAAAATTCAATTTTGTTGATATTTTCGACTAATATCGTGGTGGGCTAGTTTTGTTGCATAATGAAGGAGGAAGGATGCTATTGGCATTCCATTGCCATTGCAATGCTATATAATCTGACTGGCAAATTCAATTTTTTGCCATTTTCGACTAATATCGTAGTGAGCTAATCATCTTGCTTGAATAAGGAGGAAAGATACTATTGGCACGCTATCGCCATTGCA
>NW_016996447.1:0-589 GCF_001483705.2 Eufriesea mexicana | reverse complement strand
GTTTTTGACTATCACTGTTTGGCCACGACTGCACTTGTAAAATGCTGGAAATAAATCTGTAATCAAGGAAGTGATGAAACCTTAATCGTAAATATCTCAAAAACTATTCCGTAGTTGCCCCTATAATGATATATTGTATTAAACTGCATGAAGATATCTACAAACCTGCAAAGTGTCAATTAAATCGGTAACCCGAAGCACTTGCACTCTCCTTGTAAGTAAGGAAAGGAATGCAAGTAAGGGAAGCTAGGTGTATGTAAGATAAACATAAGGTAAGTATAAGGTAAGTATAAGGTAAGTAAAATAATTAAAATGTACTGCAAGGGAGAAAAAGTATGGTCTAGAGAATTCTTGAAAGTGACGTGAAGATTTGGAATTGGTCGGTGAACAACCTCCTATCATGATATGTTACCCTAATACAAAGTCACAAAATTGACCGAAAATTTCTCGCCGGGACTGCAAAAGTATCGGTCGAGAATTCTTGGAAATTACGTCATTTCTTGGAACTGTCTCGACGAGCGACCTCCTGTCATATCATGTTCTCCTGATACAAAGTCGCGAAATCGGCCGAAAATTTTACGGCGAAGTT
>NW_016996446.1:0-645 GCF_001483705.2 Eufriesea mexicana | reverse complement strand
GACGGTGCCCATTGTCTGTCGCGGAGCCGCGCGCCGGCCCAGCGATAGTGTCCACGAGTGCGCAGAAGTGAGCCGGCGAACAGACGGGGCGCCGCGTCTTGGGGACGAGCTCCGCTCGCGCGCTTCCCGCGGCCGCCACGAAGACCGAAGCGATGCTTGCTCACGCCAAAAAGAAGAGCGGCGACAAGCAGGGCCCCATCCTTAAACGGCCGCCGTCGCGGTTTAGGTACGCGAGGGCTCGAGTCTCTCTTTCGCGGAGGCCATCTCCACTGCAACAGGAAAGATAAATTTCGCCTACATCGGGTTCTAGGTCTCCGTCAGGCCGCTTCCGGCGGTCACCTGCTGGAGATCGTGGTACCTGAGGGCGCACAGCGAGCCGCCGCTCCCGCCGCGCGTGTAAGCGACGGCTTCGGGGGATCCGGCGTGCATGTTACGGTTCCCACCGAAAAAGCGGAGCTGAGAGTGACAGGGCTGGACGAGTCTGTCACCCCCCGCGAGGTGGCCGCTGCCCTGGGCAGGGTCGGTGATTGCACAGAAGTGGAAATAAGAACCGGAGTGGTCCGTTCTTCCGCTCCGGGCTGGGCTCTGTATGGGCATATTGTCCCCCCGCGACAGCGAGAGAGGCCGTCGATTTCGGGTCGATCC
>NW_016996445.1:0-826 GCF_001483705.2 Eufriesea mexicana | reverse complement strand
ACCACAGATCGACTACGTTACGTCCAGTCATGTCACGTTTGGTCAGGATAGGGGATTATAGCTACGACTTTTGTGCTATACACTGACATTCGGTGGGTTTCTGCGCTCTAATGTACCCTAGTATGCTCTGCATGGCGCTGGGCTTCCTGCAATACTGTTATCGGCACGTTAGGTTGGGTTACGCTACGTTTGGTTAAGTTACATTAGTGCGGGTTAGGCATGAATATCTTCGACTTTCGCGTTATTAACTGTCATGCGGTGGATCTCTGCGCTCTACATTGGTCTACTATAATCTACTCAACCCTGGGGTGGTCAGAACTAGTGGCAGTGGCGCGGCGTGTTTAGTTGAGTTACATTTGATTACGATACGTTTGGAAAGGTTAGGATAGAATAGAAATGACTTTTGGGCTACACACTGCTATACGGCGGATTTCTGCGACCTACAGTACTCTATTGCTTTCGGCTTAGTGCTAGGAGAGCTAGCAATGATATCCTCAGCAAGTTATGTTGAGTCAGGTTACGATCGGCCGTGTTGGGTCTGGCCAAGTTTGGCTAGGATACCTATACATTTTGTGACGTACACTGCCATTCGGCGGATTTCTGCGCTCCACTGTGCTCCAGTATGACCTCCTTGGCGCTCGGGAGGGCAGCAAAAGCGGTCTCGGCACTTTACGTTTAGTTACGCTACGTTTGGTTGTATTCTGTTTGTTTGGGATAGGTTTTGGGTAGCTTTGACATTTCTGATGTACACTGAGATTCTTCTGATTTCTACGTTTTACACACCTGTCGTGTGTTGTGCTTGGCTCCGGCTAGGACAGCAGTAGTG
>NW_016996444.1:0-363 GCF_001483705.2 Eufriesea mexicana | reverse complement strand
CTGTGCTCCAATTTGTTCTCCTTGGCACTGGGGAGACCAGCAATAGTGGTCTCGGCACGTTAGGATGAGATATGTTACGTTTGGTTTGCTTGGTTTGCTTAAGTTTGGTAAGGACAGCTTTAACTTGCGTGCAATACATAGCTATTTGGTGGATTTCTGCCCTCTGCTGTATTCTACTATATTCTGATATACCCTGGGAAACCAGCAATAATGGGCGGGGTACGTTACGTTGGGTTTGGCTACGTTTGGTTAGGTTACGTTAGCTTGGGACGGGTTTGAGATTCTTTGACTTTTCTACTGTACACCGCTATTCTATGAATATCTGCGCTCTACTCTCGTCTAGTATATTCTGTCTGGCTCTGG
>NW_016996443.1:0-594 GCF_001483705.2 Eufriesea mexicana | reverse complement strand
ATCATGGTGAGCAAACTTTTCAGCATAAATAAGGAGGAAAGATCCTATTGGTTTGCTACAGCTCACACATTGCAATATGATATGTCTGAAATGCTCAATTTTATTGAAATTTTCGACTAATATCGTTGTGAGGAAACTTTTCAGCGTAAATTTGGTGGAAAGAAACTTTTGGTTTGCTATAACCTTTGCATTTCAATAGAATCTGACTGAGAAGTGCAATTCTATTGACATTTACGACTGATTTCGTGGTGAGAAAGCATTTCTGCGCAAATAAGGCTAATAAGGCGGAAAGATACCATTGCTTTGCCATAGCCAATGCATTGCCGTAGAATATGATTGAAAAATCAAATTTAATTCACATTTTCAACTAATATCGCGGTGACAAAGCTTTTCTGCGTTAATAAGGAGGAGAGATCCTATTGGTTTGCTATAGCCATAGCATTGTCGCAGAATATGACCGAAAAGTGTAATTTTATTGACATTTTCGATGAATATCGTGGTGAGCATGCTTTTCTGCGTAAATAAGGAGGAAGGATCCTGTAGGTTTTCTATAGCCATTGCATTGCGTTAGAACCAGAATGAAAAGATCAACAC
>NW_016996442.1:0-648 GCF_001483705.2 Eufriesea mexicana | reverse complement strand
TCAAAGCTACCCTATCCTAACCCGACCAAACGTAACGCAACCAAACGTAATCTAACCCGCCCTTCCGTGCCAAGACCACTATTGCAGCCCTCGCAGGAGGCAAGCAGGATAAATTAGAGCAATGAGGACCACAGAAGTCCACCGCGCAACAGTTTGTACCACGAAAGTCAAAGCAATCCATACCTAACGCAAACTAGCATAACGTTAGCGAACGTAGACTAACTCAACCTAACGTGTGGAAACCACTATTACTGGCCACGCCAGAGTCGAGCGGGGTATATTAGAGCAATGTAGGGCGTGAAAACCCACTGAATCGCGTCGTGCAACGCAAAAGACGAGGCTACCCCATCCTATAATAACCAATCGTAACAAAACCGAACGTAGCTTAATACAACCTGTTGTGTCACGATCACCATTACTGGCCTTGCCAGAGTCGTGCAGAGTATAGCATAGCACATTAGAGCTCGGAAGGCCTACGGGTCACAATGTGTAGCGCATTGTTCGAAGATATACTAACCTAACCGGGCCAACCCTTTTTTCTTTTTTTTTTTCACGTGGGGGAAATCTTCCAAAGATACCCGGCCGCCTTAGGGGAGGGGGCGGGGTTATGTGGGATTTTTAATCACTGAAACCCCCACGATGGCCAGC
>NW_016996441.1:0-697 GCF_001483705.2 Eufriesea mexicana | reverse complement strand
TAGTTTGCGTCAGGTTACGATTGCTTCGACTTTTCTGCTATACACTGCCATTATATGGGCACCAGGGGTCTACTCCCCTTTTTTGTGAGGACAGCTACAGTGGCCTAGGCGGGTTAGGTTCGGTTTGGTTGCGTTTGGCTCTTTTACGCTTGTTCAAGTTAGTGTATGGTAACCTTGATCTTTGTGACATACGCTGACAGTCGGTGGTCTGCGCTCTACTACATATATATATGCTTCTCTACTATACCATGGGCGGGTCTGAGGCGCCAGCAATAGTGGTTGTGACACGATAGGTTGGCTTAGGTAGCGTTCGGTTTGGGTTAGGCTTGGATAGCTATGACTTTCTTGGCATAGACTTCTATTCGGGGGATTTCTGCACTCTACTCTCTTCTACTATACTCTGCTTGACCTTTGGGACGCCAGCAATACTGCTAGCGGCAAGTTAGTTGAAGTTAGACTACGTTTGGTTGGGGTAAGTTAGGATGGGTTAGGTTTAGGATCACTTTGAACTTTGTGCTCAACACAGATGTCCTGATGACCTCTGTGCTCTACTATGCTCAAACGTATTGCGCTCGACTCTGTGTCACCAGCTATGCTGGTCGCGGCACGTTGCGTTGATTTATGTTACGTTTGATTATGTTATGTTGGTTTGGGTTAGGCTTGCATAGCTTTGACTTTCGTTGTATACACTGCTATC
>NW_016996440.1:0-268 GCF_001483705.2 Eufriesea mexicana | reverse complement strand
AGCGTGTAGCACAAACGTCAAGGATAAATCAACCAAACCGAACCTAACCCAACGTATGCAAGCGTAACATAACACAAACTAACGTGCCGCGAGCACTGTTTATGGCGACCACAGAAACAAGCGGAATATGGTTGAGGACAGGAGAGCCTAGAGGTCCATAAGACAGATGTGTTGATCACAAAAGTCAAAGCTATCCTAACCTACTCCAAAGTAACCTAACCCGACCAAACGTAGTCTAAGTGAACCTAACGTGCCGCGACCCGTTTTG
>NW_016996439.1:0-331 GCF_001483705.2 Eufriesea mexicana | reverse complement strand
TCCTTCATCCCTATTTATTCAAGACAGGTGGCTCACCACGATATTGGTCTAAAATGTCAATAACATTGAATTTTCCTGGCAGATTCTGTAGCATTGCAATGGCCATAGCGCGCCAAAAGAATCTGTCCTCCTTATTTACGCAAGAAAATTACCTCACCAGGATATTAGTCGAAAATGTCAATAAAATTGAATTTTGCAGCCTGATTTTATAGCATTGCAAAGGCTATAGCACGCCAATAGGGTCTTTCCAACTTAATATGGAAGGAATTAAGCTCACCACGATATAAGACGAAAATGCCAATAAAATTGAATTCTCCAGCATGTTTCTATA
>NW_016996438.1:0-458 GCF_001483705.2 Eufriesea mexicana | reverse complement strand
TGATGACCATACTCTGTACTGAATTGACATATGTCAATATCTCCAGAAACAGTTGCTACGATCGTTCGTCATTATACAATTTCTGGAGAACTTGGACGACCAGCAAACATATTAACTCACTGGCTACAGTAATGCGTAGATCACTGCACTCAGTAGTGTACTGCCACTTGTCAATGTCACTACAGTCGTATGACCTGTATGTTGATCACTCTAGAATTGCTATAGAGTCTAAATCTTCAGATGCGAGATTGATCCAACGGCGGCAGTACTCTAGCGGTGGATTCAATATGTTCAGTACTGACTGTTTTTTAGTATTGATCTATGGAATGATTATGCTAGAAGTGCTGCGGAATCTGTATCGTCAGTGTAAAAATTAATCTAACGGCTACAGTACCGTGGTGATGGCTGTAATCAGTATTTCGTTCTCAATTGTGAATATCTCGAGCGTCATTCGATCT
>NW_016996437.1:0-743 GCF_001483705.2 Eufriesea mexicana | reverse complement strand
ATTTCGATTTTATACACATTTTCAACTAATATCGTGGTCGGCTAGCTTCCTTGCATAATTAAGGAGGAAAGATCCTATTGGCGTGCTATTGCCATTGCAATGCTATATTTTCTAGATGGAAAATTCAATTTCATTGACATTTTCTGCTAATAACGTGGTGAGTTATTTTTCTCGCATACATAAGGAGGATTGATTCTAATGGTGAGCTGTAGGCATTGCAATGAAGTAGAATCATCCTGGAAAATTCAATTTTATTGACATTTTCGACTAATATCGTGGTGAGCTTACTTCCTCTTGCATAAACAAGGAGGAAAGATTATGTTGGCAAACTGTACCCATTGCAGTGCTATAGAATCTTGCTGGAAAATTCAATTTCATGGACATTTTCGACAAATATCGTGGTGAGCCAACTTCTTTGTACAAGTAACGAGGGAAGATCATTTTGTCCTGCTATAGCCATAGCAATGCTGCAGATTCGGGATGGAATGTTCAATTTTATTGACATTCTCGACTAATATCGTGGTGGGCTAGCTTCCTTGCATAAGTATGTAGGAAAGATCCTTTTGGCGTGCTATAGCCATTTCAATGCTGTAGAATCTTGCTGGAAGATTCAATTTTATTGACGTTTTCGACTAATAGCGTGGTCAGTTATCTTTCTTGCATAAATAAGGAGGAAAGACTCTATTGGCGTTCTATTGCCATTGCAATGCTATAGTATCTGGATGGAAAATTCAATTTTATTG
>NW_016996436.1:684-1249 GCF_001483705.2 Eufriesea mexicana | reverse complement strand
CCACTAGTATGTTTCCTCCTTATTTATGCACGAAAGATAGCCCACCACGATATTGGTCGAAAAAGACAATAATATTGAATGTTCCAGCCACAATCTACTGCATTTCAATGGCTATAGTACGCCAATAGTATCTATCGTCCATATTTATGCAAGAAATTTATGTCTCCACGATATTAGTCGAAAACGTCAATCAAATTGAATTTTCCAGGCAGATTCTATAAGACTGAAATGACTATAGTACGCCAGTAGAATCTTTCCTCCTTATATATGCAAGAAAGATAGGTCGCCACGATAGTAGTCGATAATGTCAATAAAATTGAATATTCCAACAAGATGCTACAGCATTGCCGTGGCTATAGCACGCCAGTAGAATCTTTCCGCCTTATATATGCAACAAAGTTATGTCGCCACGATATTAGTCGAAAATGTCAATAAAATCGATTTTTTCAGGCAGATTCTATTGAATTGTATTGGCTATAGCGCGCCCATAGAATCTTTCCTCCTTATTTATGCAAGAAAGTTAGCTCACCACGATATAAGTCGAAAATGTCAATAGAATTAAATT
>NW_016996436.1:0-583 GCF_001483705.2 Eufriesea mexicana | reverse complement strand
CGAAAATGTCAATAAAAATGTATATTCCAGCCAGATTCTATAGCATTGCAATGGCTATAGCACGCCACTAGTATCTTTCCTCCTTATTAATGCACGAAGGATAGCCCACCACGATATTGGTCGAAAAAGTCAATAATATTGAATGTTCCAGCCACAATCTACTGCATTTAAATGGCTATATCACGCCAATAGTATCTATCGTCATATATAAGCAAGAAATTTATGTTTCCACGATATTAGTCGAAAAGTAAACGTCAATCAAACTGAATTTTCCAGGCAGATTCTATAGGACTGAAATGACTATAGTACGCCAGCAGAATCTTTCCTCCTTATATATGCAAGAAAGATAGGTCGCCACGATTGTAGTCGATAATGTCAATAAAATTGAATTTTCCATCCAGATGCTACAGCATTGCCGTGGCTATAGCACGCCAGTAGAATCTTTCCTCATTATATTACCAAGAAAGCTAGGTCACCACGTTATTAGTCGAAAATGTCAATGAAAATGTATTTTCCAGCTAGATTCTATAGCATTGCAATGGCTATAGCACGCCACAAGAGTCTTTCCTCCTTATTTATGCAC
>NW_016996435.1:0-528 GCF_001483705.2 Eufriesea mexicana | reverse complement strand
ATATTTTATTCAGTTCTTTATTATTCGTATTTCTCCAGATTCTTATCTAATAAGTAATTTTTACCGAAATTGTTTGCTAATTAAAATTAAATAATTCACACACTTCCCTGAGAAATTTTATTACTGTCGTCTGTTATTATTGTAAATGTACTATTAATTAATTCAATGAAAAGGCATTCCATTTGGAGGATCCCGACCCTTACTATCAATACGAGAGGAACATACATCCAGATACTTATTTTATTCATAATTTTTATTACCATCTACGTAGGTTGTTTATGCCATTACTATAACTGCAGTCTCTGCTTCACGTCTTCACTGATATTTACCAGTATCTACAAGAATTACATTTAATCGACTGCCAATAATGTACCACTGTACTTATTTATATATTAAGGGCTCAAGGACGAAAATTGACCATAATGATCTAAGTAATTAGGGAATCAACTTATTGCAGATAAGCTAGTTGTCATACCTCTGCCGCATTTCTATCAAATATCACGGGTTGTGAAAAAGTTAGAAACCAAT
>NW_016996434.1:0-977 GCF_001483705.2 Eufriesea mexicana | reverse complement strand
TGCTCTCATATGTCCTGCTGGACTCAGCGGAGGGCAAGACTAGCGGTCTCGGTATTTACGGTTATGCTAGGCCATGTTAGGTTATGTTCTGTTGGTCTGTGTTATGTTTCAGTCGCTCCGACTTTTTTGATATACGCTGTGTTCCAATGGATTTCTGCGCTCTGTCTCTACTAGCCAATATTGTGTTCTGCTTGGATCTGTGGAGGCATGCAATAGCGTTACCGGCACGTCAGGTTTTGTTAGGATACGCTTCGCCATATTATGGTTGTAAGGATAGGGGAGGATAGCTTCGACTTTAGCACTATTGTCTGCTATTAGGTGGATTCCAGCGCTATAGATTTCACTAATATTTTGAGCTTGGCCCTGGCAAGGCGAGCAAGAGTAGCCTCGGCACCTTATGATGAGTCAGTCCACGTCCGGTTGGGCTTTGTTAGGCCTCTTTTGTTAAGGCTAGCTTCATTTTTTGTGACGTAGAGAGCTGTTCGGTGGATTTCTGCTATCTACTGTGCTGTAGTATGTTCCGCTTGGCTCTGGGGTGAGCAGCAATAGCGGCCTCGGCACGTCAGATTGAATTACGCTACGTTCGGTTATGTTACGTTTGGATAGGTTACTTGCGGGTAGCTCTGACTTTAGTGCTATAGTCTACCATTAGGTGCATTTCTGCCACCTACAGTGCTTTAGTATCTCCGGCTCGGCTTTTGGAAGGCCAGGAATAGTGGCCTCAGCACGTTACGTTGAGTCGGGATACGTACGGTTCGGTTGGGATAAGCAATATTTGGTAAGTATACGTTTAAATTTTGTGCTGTACGCTGCTATTCGGTGGATTTCTGCGCACCATTGCTCTCTAGTATATCCTGGTTTGCTCTGGGAGGGCAGCAATTGTGGTCTCGTCATGTTGATTTTCGTTAGGCTACGTTTGGTTATGTTCTGTTGGTCTGGGTTAGGTTTGGGTAGCTTAGTACTTTTCTGATGTACGC
>NW_016996433.1:0-1018 GCF_001483705.2 Eufriesea mexicana | reverse complement strand
CCTTATCTAAGCAAGAAAGTAAGCTCATCACGATATTAGTCGATAACGTCAATAAAATTGAATATTCCAGCCAGATTCCATAGCTCTGCAATGGCTATAGCACGTCAAAAGAATCTGTCCTCCTTATTTATGCACGAAAGTGAGCTCTCCACGATATTAGTAGAAAATGTACGAGAAATTGAATATTCCTGCCATATTGTGAACCTTTGCAATGGCTACAGCACGCCTGTAGATCCTTTCCTACTTATTTATGCACGAAAGTTAACTCACCACAATATTAGTAGAAAATGATATTAAGTTCTATTTCTCCAGACGGATTCAATAGCACTGCAATGGCAGTAGCACGCAGATAGAATATTTCCTACTTATTCACGCAAGAAAGTTGGCTCACAACGATATAAGTCGAAAGTGTCAATAAAATTGATTTCTCAAGCCTGATTCTTTCGCATTGCAATGGCTGTACCACGCCGACAGAATCTTTCCTCCTAAACATGGAGGAAGGATAATGCTCACCACGATATTAGTTGAAAATGTCAATAAAATTAAGTTTTCCGGCCAGACCCTACAGCAATGCAATGGCTATAGCACGCCAATAGAACCTTTCCTCCTTACTTATGCACGAAAGTTAACTCATCACGATATTAGTATAAAATGTTATTAAGATGTATTTTCCAGACGGATTCTATAGCTCTGCAATGGCAATAGCACGCCGATGGAATATTTCCTCCTTATTTATGCAAGAAAATTAGCTCGCCATGATATTAGTCGATAATGTCAATAAAATTGAATTTTCCAGACAGATTCTAAAACATTGGAATGGCTATAGCACGCCAATGTAATCCTCCCTCCATATTTATGCAAGAAAATTAGCTCACCACGATACCAGTCGAAAATGTCATTAAAATTGTATTTTCCAGCCTGGTTCTAAAACATTGCAATGGCAAGAGCACGCCAATGGAAACTTTCCTCCTTATTATGCAAGGAAGTCAGCTCGCCACAATAGTCGAAAATTTCAATA
>NW_016996432.1:0-3655 GCF_001483705.2 Eufriesea mexicana | reverse complement strand
AAATAAAATAAATAAATAAATAAATATGTGAAGTATGATTAAATATATCAAGTGGTCCACCGTGTATATTATTTTAGGTGAAATTTGTAATTTGACAGAGTAGAAGTTCTACACATAGACTACCCCCCAATCTACTTCCAACAAGAAGCAAGGAAACCTTGTCCTGAGACCCCCAAAACAGGATTAAAAGTCCACCATGACCCAATTCTACACCAACCATAAATAAAATAAATAAATAAATAAATATATGAAGTATGATTAAATATATCAAGTAGTCCAACCTGTATATTATTTTCAAATTATATTATTTTGAAATTTCTCATTCGACAGAGTAGAAGTTCTACAGATAGACTAACTACCCCGCAATCTACTTCCAACAAGAAGCAACGAAACGTTGTCCCGAGACCCCCAAAACAGGATCACAAGTCCGCCATGTCCCAATTTCACGCCGACCACGTGACGATTCTCCTTCACCCTCTTGTCGAATTTTCCACCAGCAGACAAACATCCTTCGAAGCTTTCCACGGGTCACGCGGGGTAACTTGGAGAACTCTGGAGCAGAGGAGCCTTGTAATGAGCTTAGCCAGCGAAGAAGCCCTATCAGGAGGATCCACGTCGCCGTGGAGCAAAACTGGCAACCAGTTGGTGACGATCGCTTCGTGTGTCACGACGAGAGGTATCGAGGAAGGAAAAAGCTTGGAAAACCCTCCGTCGATTCGTGATCCGCTAAACTCAGCACGGTGATCGACGGGACACTGATTTATCGCGGTGAGTCCTCGCGGCGATGAAAACTCCGAGTAATTTAGTTTTCCCTGACTTCATAAAGCACGTCCAGCTTTCGCGAGGGTGGAAGATGGGAAAAGGGGGAGAAGCGGGAAGTATGATCGACCAATCGTGAAATATCGTGACAGCGATGACAGATATCGGTGTATGATCAGTTTCGTGATTCGTGGTAGATGATTGTGACTGGGTATCGTTAGCTATTCTCGGACGGGGCCAGTTTTGGTGCAGGTGGACATTTCCACGAGAGGTTATGTAACGTGGCATGAAGAAACAACGTGTATAGGAAGATACCAATGTTATTTTGTATAGACAGAATTTGTTTCCCGTGATAAGGAAAAATAATTTCTGCTTTTGTTTATTAAAATGTCGGGAAATGTTAGGTGACTCTGGCAGACATGTTAAATGAGTTAAAGGGATTTAGACGAGGGATCAGGAAGTTTTATGCAGCGAAACTGGTTAAGGGAATTATCTAGCGATTTTTCGAGTTTAAGCTCTGACCTGATTCGATAATGAAGTTAATAATCCAATTAGGAATACGATATATGCTAACATCTTGGAGAAGCAAACTGGATAAACTGGTTTGAAGAGGATTTAGACTTTTGTTTTTCCATCCTTGGAAAGTGGAAATGGGTTGATGTTTTTCGGTGAAATTAATATTGGTTTTATTTGGATAGAAATGTATTTATTATGGGTATACTTGTTTAGTGCTATGTTTAATTTGTAATGATTAGGCGTATGCAGTAGGTGGACAGTTTCAGCGTTGATGAATATAAAAATATAGAATTTTAGGTATTTTAGAAGATTATAGAATTTTTCTAAAATGTATTAAATTTTATTTTCTATTTAACACTTTGCACTTAATAATAATAGGATTTAATTTTCGTCGGTACTCAGTTTGTAATTGGAATATTAACTGTATAGAATTATTTATCCTTTATTCGCCATTTGATAAAATTTCGAAGCTCGATATTAATTAATATATCAAATTATAAATAATGTAACTGTGTGCGAGGTATCGAAATTAAATAATTCTACGTGTTAATTATTATCTGATTACCGTACAAAAAATATCATCAGCTTTATAACAGGAAATTTTTCAACTCGTACCCTTCTTTAGCCAAAAAATTAATTTTAGCATAGAGTTTAAATATTCCTATTTCACTAAGAAATATTTCCCATTAATTTTAATAAATTTTTAATATGTACCCTGATATACATTTTAAATACTACGAAGTTAAACATTTATATTTCATTTAGTTTTATAGAAAAATCCATTGTCTTTAATTTTTGATAAATATTCCAGTTTAAAATTCGCACGTTGGAGATCTAAATATTTTATTTGACTTTTTAAAAAGTGCTACGGATTTATTTACTTAAAAATTCCGAAATTAAAATTTAAATGGCGGAATTATTTCTTTAAATTTATAAATTTAATTTATTTAAAGTTAAATATTTCTATTTTGCTTTGATGAAATAAATAATTTTCTATTCCATGGAAAATCGATCTTCGATCACGAGGGGAATTTTCAAACGAAGGTAACTCTGTTACTTCTTCGTGAACGCGTGATCGACGCAAGCTAATATCTGCACGACGAGCCCAGTTTTCTGATAAGCACAGGTAACACCATTGTTGCGTGTAACAGGGCTGTCCTTCACCGATAGCCTGCGTATCTTTGTTACACCCTCCTTTCTTCCCGATCGCTGATCACGTTTTCATATCGATTTATACCTGATTCGCTTGTCATCCTAACATCTGACGTTGGAAACTACTTAAACTTTCATTATCCATCCGCGATTCAATCCAGACGCCTCCCACGTTTAATCTTCTGCGTTTATTCCGATATGAAACGCGCATTCGCTAGCTTTAAGAGGTAACAATTCGAAGAATTAAACTTACAAAGTTCTGATAAAAATCTTTGTGAAGGGAAAATGTACCTTTTTAAAATTATAGCTTCGGAAAAATATAGTATTCTAACGTGGAATTGAATATGTAGTTAGGATTGACTGTTAGAGTTGGAGTATATGAGCAGTTATTAGCATTTGCCAAGTTGATCAATTTATTTTAGGTGTAAAAGAGCAAAATTTTAATTAGGAATTTTTATACCAAAATTTTTTAAAAAATTTGGGAATATTTAGGATATTTATATATGGAAATTGGATAGGTAATTAGGAAAGAATGTTGATCAATTCATTTTAGGTGTAAAAGAGCAAAATTTTAATTAGGAATTTTTATACCAAAATTTTTTAAAAAATTTGGGAATATTTAGGATATTTATATATGGAAATTGGATAGGTAATTAGGAAAGAAGCTACCTTGGCCTAAGTGATCGAAGGATCGACTGAATATCTGTTGCGTCCCGAACACTGCAACTCTCACAGTGGGAACTTCACGGGGTTGTAAGACTCGTTTATGTGGATGCGACAATGTTGTTGGGATGCCGCCGACTCCAAATTAATAGAGTAGATTACCCTAAATTAACCCTTCACGGATGATTCAAATATGCGTTCGGCGAAAACAACTGATAGGGCCGAGGGACTCATAAACGTGTTCCACGTGAACGCGTTGCTATGGCTGAGAAACACATATATGCACCAACATATGTGCGTCCCAAATTAAGTGGTGGACTGTTTTATGTTCTTATTGCCAGCGTCGCTATAAACGAAAATCGCGTTTGACCACTTGCGCTAGAAAGACGTGCCACGCACGTCGTAATGCTATTGTCGCAAAATCGTCAACGATGTGGTATACACGTCGTCAGGCAATTGTCACAGAAACATCGCAATTGCACGGTTTTGACACACGTGTCTGAATTTCTTGTCAACGCAAGTGGTTAAGCAGAAATGAGCGCTGATAGTTTTGTATGACTATCGC
>NW_016996431.1:0-491 GCF_001483705.2 Eufriesea mexicana | reverse complement strand
CGTATCCTAACCTAACCACACGTACCCTGACCTAGCCGAACGTAATACAACTGAAGCCAACGTGCCGCTACCACTATTGCTGGCATCCCGATAGCCGAGCGGATCGTAGTAGAGCAATGTAGGGTGTAGAAGCCAACCGAATAGCAGCGTATAATACCGAAGTCAATGCCATCCTGACCAAACGTCACGAAACACAATCCATCGTGCCACGACCGCTATTGCTGATATGCCCAGAGTCGTGCATAGTATAGCAGAGCAATGAAGGGCACAGAAATCCAACAAATTGCAGTGTATAGCGCAAAGGTGAAGGGCACCCTATACTTACGTGATCAAAGTAACGTAATCAAACGTAACATAACTAAGATAGTGCCGAGAGTACTATTGCCGGCCTCCCCAGGACCAAGCAGATTATTGTAGAGCACAGTAGAGGTCAGGAATCAACAGAATAGCAGTGTATGGCACAAAAGTCAAAGCCATCCTAACCGAAATTA
>NW_016996430.1:0-830 GCF_001483705.2 Eufriesea mexicana | reverse complement strand
TCCCCCTTATGTATGCAAGAAAGATATGTCGCCACGATATTATTCGAAAAGGTCAATAAAATTCAATTTTCCAGCCAGATTCCATAGCATTGCCGTGGCTATAGCGCGCCAGTTGAATCTTTCCTCCATATTTATGCAAGAAAGGTGGCTCACCACGATATGAGTCGAAAATGTCAATAAAAATGTATTTTCCATCCAGATTCTATAGCATTGCAATGGCTACAGCACGCCACTAATATCTTTCCTCCTTATTTATGCACGAAAGTTAGCCCACAACGATATTAGTCGAAAACGTCAATAATATTGAATTTTCCAGCCAGATTCCATAGCATTGCAATAGCTACAGCACTCCAGTAGTATCTTTCCTCCATATATACCCAAGAAAGCTATGTCACCACGATATTAGGCGAAAATGTCAATAAAATTGAATTTTCCTGCCAGACTCTATAGCATCGCAATGGCTATAGCACGCCAGTAGAATCTTCCCTCCTTATTTATGCCAGGAAGTTTGGTCACCACGATATTAGCCGAAAACGTCAAAAAATTGTATTTTTCAGACAGATGCTATATCATTGCAATGGCTATAGCACGCCAGTAGTACCTTTCCTCCTTATATATGCAAGAAAGTTAGGTCACCACGATATTAGCCGAAAACGTCAATAAAATTGAATTTTCCGGACAGATTCTATAGCATCGCAATGGCTATAGCACACCAGTAGAATCTTCCCTCCTTGTTTATGCAAGAAAGTTAGGTCACCACGATCTTTGCCGAAAACGTCAATAAAATTGAATTTTCCAGACAGATTCTATAGAATCGCAATGACTATAGC
>NW_016996429.1:0-687 GCF_001483705.2 Eufriesea mexicana | reverse complement strand
TCAATAAAATTCAATTGTCCAGCCAGATTCTGTAGCATTGTAATTGCCATACCGCGCAAATAGGATATTTCATCCTTATTTATGCAATACAGATATTTCACAACGATATTGGTGGAAAATGTCTATAAAAATTTATTTTTCAGCAAGATTCCATAGCATTGCAATGGCTATAGTACGCCACAAGTATCTTTCCTTCTTATATATGCACGAAAGGTAGCACACAAAGATATTAGCCGAAAGCGTCAATAATGTTGAGTTATCCAGCCAGATACTATAGCATTTCAATGGCTATATCACGTCAATAGAATATTTCATCCACATTTATGCAAGTGGATTTGTTCACCACGATATTAGGCATAAATGATAATAAAATCTAATTTTTCAGGCAGATTCTTTTGAGCTGTAGCGGCTTCAGCGCGCCAATAGAACCTTTCCTCCTTATTTATGTTAGCTCACCACGATATTAGTCGAAAATGTCAATAAAATTGAGTTTTCCAGACAGATTCTTTAGCATTGCAATGGCTATAGCACGCCAGTAGAGTCTTTCCACCATATTTATGCACGAAAGCTAGCCCACCACGATATTAATCGTAACTATCAATAATATTGAATTTTCCAGCCAGCTTCTATAGCATTGCAACGGCATTAGCACGCCACTAATATCTTTCCTCCTTATTTATGCACGAA
>NW_016996428.1:0-500 GCF_001483705.2 Eufriesea mexicana | reverse complement strand
CCGCATACGCCAGAAATGGTGGTCTTGTCATGTTAGGCTTAGTTAAGTTACGATTGCATGTGTCACGTTGGGCTAGGCTAGGATAGACTATTTCTATTTTTGTGCTGTACGCCGCTATTCGTTGGACTTCTGCTCTATGATGTGCTGTAATATGCTCTGCTTGGCTCCGCAGAGGCCACAAATAGCGTTTGCGGTCTTTATTTTGAGTTAGACTACGTTTGGTTAGGTTAGGTTAGGTCATGTCTCGTTGGGATATCTTCGGCTTCTGTGATATACAATCCAATGCGGTGGTTTTCTGCGCTCCACTGTGCTCTAGTATATACTGCGCTGCTCTGGGGAGGCCAGCAGCAGTGTTCGCGGCACGTTATGTTGTGTTACACAATGTTTTGGAAGGTAATGTTAGGTCAAGTTTCGTCTCTATGTGTTGACCTTTGTGATATACACTGCAATGCGGTGGATTTCTGCGCACTTTAGTGCTCTAGTAGATTCTGCTTGTGTCC
>NW_016996427.1:311-1545 GCF_001483705.2 Eufriesea mexicana | reverse complement strand
CGATAGATACTATTGGCGTGATATAGTCATTGGATTGCTATAGAATCTGGCTGGGAAATTCAATATTATAGATGTTTTCGACTAATTTCGTGGTGGGCTAACTTTCGTGAATAAATACGGAGGAAAGACAGTTGTGGCGTGCTATATCCATTGCAAAGCTATAGAAGCTGGCAGGAAAATACATTTTCATTGACATTTTCGGCTAATATCGTGGTGAAATAACTGTATTGCATAAATGAGTATGAAATATTCTATTGGCGCGCTATGGCCTTTAAAATGCTATATAATCTGGCTTGAAAATTCAATTTTATTCATATTTTCGGCTAATATCGTGGTGACCTAACTTTCTTGCGTATATAAGGAGGTAGTATTCTACTGGCGTGCTATTTCCATTGCAATGCTATAGAATCTGTCTGGAATATTCAATTTTATTGACATTTTCGACAAATATCGTGGTGAGATAACTTTCTTGCATAGGTATGGACGAAAGCTTCTATTGGTGCGCTATAGCCACTGCAATTCCAGAGGATCTGCCTGGAAAATTCGATTTTACTAACATTTTCGACTAACATCGTCGTCAGCAAACCCACTTGCATAAATAGGGATGAAATATACTATAGGCGTGCTATGGCTATAGCAGTGCTATAGAATCTGGCTGGAAAATTCAATTATATTCACATTATCGACTACTATCGTGGCGGCCTATCTTTCTTGCATATATAAGGAGGAAGGATTCTACTGGCGTGCTATAGCCATGGCAGGGTTATAGAGTATGACTGGAAAATTCACTTTTATACACATTTTCGACTAATATTGTGGTGGGCTAACTTTCGTGCATAAAAAAGGAGGAAAGATACTATTGGCGCGCTATAGCCACTGCAATTCCATAGAATCTGCCTGGAAAATTCGATTTTATTGACATTGTCGGCTTATATCGTGGTGAGCAAACCCACATGCATGAATAGGGATGAAATGTTCTATTGGCATGCTGTAGCCTTGGCTATGCTATAGAATCTGGTTAGAAAATTCAATTTTATTGACATTATCGGCTACTATTGTGGCGACCTGACTTTCTTGCATATATACGGAGAAAAGATTCTTCTGGCGTACTATAGTCATTGCAATCCTAAAGAATCTGGGTGGAAAATTCAATTTTATTGACGTTCTCGGCTAATACTGTGGTGGGCTGACTTTCGTGCATAAATATGGAGGAAAGATACTATTGGCGCGCTAC
>NW_016996427.1:0-201 GCF_001483705.2 Eufriesea mexicana | reverse complement strand
AAGGATGAAATATACTATTGGCGCGCCAAAGCCATTGCAATGCTATAGAATCTTGCCGGAAAGTACATTTTTATTGACATTTTCGACTAATATCGTGGTGAAATAGCTGTATTGCAGAAATAAGGATGACATATTCTTTTGGCGCGGAATGGCCATTACAATGCTATAGAATCTGGCTGGAAAATTCAATTTTATTGACAT
>NW_016996426.1:0-1121 GCF_001483705.2 Eufriesea mexicana | reverse complement strand
TAGATCTATCTTTTGTGCCGCACACTGCGATTCGGTGGATATTTGCGCTCAACAGTGCTCTAGCATGACCTGCTTGCCTGTGGGGTGTGAGGCTATGTTTGTGTGTGCTCCGTTTGTTTGGGTTAGGTTTGGGTAGCTCTGCCTACTCTGATATTCACTGCGATTCTTTGGATTTCTGAGTTCTACTCTCCACTAAAGTGTTCTGCTTGAGTCTCTGGTGGCCAGCATTATAGGTCTCGGCCCGGTAGGTTTAGTTTGGTTACGTTCGCCTATGTTACGTTTGGTTATGTTAGGAGAGGCTTGCTTTGAATTTGGTGCTATAGTCTGCTATTAGATGCACCTCTGCGCCCTACAGTGCTCTAATATTTTCAGCTTATCTCTGGGAAGACCATAATAGTGGTCTCTGCACGTTATGTTGTGTCAGGCTACGTTCGGTTATGTTGGTTCTGGCAACGTTTGAAGATGACAGCCTTAACTTTTGGCTGAACGCTGCAGTTTATTGGATTTCATCGCTCTAATGTGCTGTAGTATGTACAGCACAGCACTGGAGAGTGCAGCAATTGCGGTATCGGTTCGCTCGGTTGGGCTAGGCCAAGTTATGTTATGTCCTGTTGGTTTGGGTGAGGTTCGGGTAGCTCTGACATTTCTAATGTACACTGCGATTCTACGGATTTGTGCATGCTACTTTCCACTTTTGAGCTCTGCTTGTCTCTTCGGAGGCCATCCGTATCGGCCGCGGCACGTCGGGTTGAGTTAGGATACGTTTGGATGTATTAGGATTGGTTGGGTTAGGAGATGGTAGCTTTGACTTTAGTGCTGTAGTCTGCTGTTAGGTGTATTTTGACGCACTACAGTGCTCTAGTATTTTCAGCTTATCTCTGGGAAGGAACTTGTGGCCTCTGCACGTTACGTTAATTCAGGTTACGTTCGTTTAGGTTGGGTTATCGAATAGCAGCGTAAATCACAAAAGTTAAAGCTATCATTTGCAAACTTATCCTAAACCAACCTCATCGTACGTCACGTGACACAACATAATGTGCCGAGACCACTATTGCTTTACTTCCCAGAGCCAAGCTGGAGATATTAAGGCACTGTAGGTAGCAGCAATCCGCCCAATAGCA
>NW_016996425.1:0-990 GCF_001483705.2 Eufriesea mexicana | reverse complement strand
ATATACTTGAGCAGAGTAGAGCGCAGACATGCGCCGCATTGCAGTGCAAAGCACAAGAGTGAAGTATACCCCAACCCAACCTGACCTCTCCAACCTCAACCAGAAATAGTGTAACACGAAGTAACGTTAATAGGGAAACATTGCTGGGCTCCACAGAGCCAAGCAGAACATACTGAAGAACAGCAAAGTGCAGAAATCCACCGCATTGCATTGTATATCGCAGAAACCAAAGATAACCTAATGAAACGCTACCTATCCTAATCTAATCAAACGTAGCCTAACTCAACATAACGTGCCGCGACTATTGTTGGCCTCCCCACATCCTAACAGATTATAGTAGATAACAGTAGATCACAGAAATCCACCGAGCAACAGGGAACAGCACGAAAGTCAAAGCTTTCCTGGCAACGCATAGCCTAACCTAACTTAGCCGAACGTGACATAACCCAACGTAACGTACCACGAGCACTATTTCTCGCACCGCCTGAGCCAAGTAAAGTATAGTAGAACAATGTTAAGCGTTGAAATCCACGGAGCAGCAGCGTATAGCACAAAAGTCGACGATGCCATAGCCAAACCTCGTATAACCTAACCTAACCGAACAAAGCATAACTCGACATTACGCGCGGCGCCCCACACTGCTGGCGTTCGTAGAGACAAACGTAGAAAACATTAGAATGCAGAAACCCACCGAAGAGCAGTGTACAGCAGAAATGTCAAAGCAGCGTATCCTAACATAGCCAAACGTAACACACGCATCGGAGTCTAACCCAACCTAACATGACGGGACCGCTATTGCTGGCCTACACAGAGACAAGCAGAATTCACTAGAGCACAGTGTAGCGCAGAAGTCCGCCGCATTGCAGTGAATAGAACCAAGGCCATAGTACCACAGCATAACCTGACCTAATCAAGCCTAACCGAACTTTGCATATCTCAGCATAACTAAAAGCGGACACTACCCCTGTCCTCCCCGTAGACAACGAGAGC
>NW_016996424.1:0-592 GCF_001483705.2 Eufriesea mexicana | reverse complement strand
GACTACAGCACATTGACGATCGCTGTACCTGTTACTGCGTCGTAATTTGATAAAATCTCCTGCGTTAATGAATCTGTCTTTGGTCATTCTATAATTGCTATGTAATGTAAGTCATCACTGAACATACCAGTCCAACGGCTACAGTGCACTGCTGATATAATCGGAATCGTACTGTAAGTTGTAAATGTATTTAGCCATAACTCGTGTATACATTGACTATTCTAGAACAACTGTGATGTACAAATCACCATTGAACAGGTCAATCCAATCCTACAGCGACCCGTAGATGGATGTGCTAAGGACGGTACTCGCAATTAAAAATAAATTTAGCCATAACCGTATTATACATTGATTACCCTAGATCTGCTTTTGCATTTTCGTCAGCAGCGTACAGATCAATACAATTCTACAGTGGTCTGTTCATGGATATACTAAGAACCCTACTTACAAACAGAGTTATCTCTAGACATAACCGTATAGTACATTGATGACACTATACTTGCTTTGGAGCCTACAACATCAGTGAATTAATTAATGCAGCGGCTACAGTACTGCGATGATGGACGTACTCAATATCGTTTCGGCAATTGTT
>NW_016996423.1:0-610 GCF_001483705.2 Eufriesea mexicana | reverse complement strand
TATGCCAGGAAGTTTGTTCACCACGATATTAGTCGAAAATGATAATAAAATTCACCATTCCATCCAGATTCTACTGAATTGCAATGGCCAGAGCACGCCAAAAGGACCGGTCCTCCTTATATACGCAAGAAAGCTTGCTCACAGCGATATTAGTCGAAAATGTCAATGTTAATTGGTATATCCAGTCAGTCTCATCTGCATTGCAATGGCTATAGCAAGCCAATAGTATCCTTCCTACTTATTCATGCAAGAAAGTTTGCTCACCATGATATGATTCGAAAATGTCAACAAAATTGAACTTTCCAGTCAGATTCTCTTGCAATAAAATGGCTATAGCACGCCACTAGGGTTTATCCGCCTTACTTATGCGAGGAAGTTTGTTCACCACGAAATCAGTCGAAAATGTATGTAAAATTGATCTTTCATGTATGGTTCTATTGCATTGCAGTCGCAGAGCACGTCAAAAGTATCTTTTCTCCTTATTCGTGCAAGAAAGCCTGCTCACAAAGATATTAGTCGAAATTGCAAATAAAATTGAAATTTCCCTTCAGATTCTATAGCAATGCATTGTCTATATCTCGCCAATAGAATTTATCCGCCTTCCTTATGC
>NW_016996422.1:0-1750 GCF_001483705.2 Eufriesea mexicana | reverse complement strand
AAGAATCGTTCCTCCTTAGTTATGCATGAAAGTTAACTCAACACGATATTAGTCGAAAATGTCGATAAACTTGTACCTTCAAGTCAGATTCTACAGGACTGCAACGGCTATAGCTCGCCAATAGATTCTCTCCTCCTTATTTATGCAAGCAAGTTATCTCACCACAATATCAGTCGAAGATGTCAATAAAATTGAATTTTCCAGGAAGATTCTACAGCGTTGCAATGATAATAGAACGACAATAGAATCTTTCCTTCTTACCTACGCAAGGAAGATAGCTCACCAGGGTATTAGTCGAGAATGTCAATAAAATTGAATTTTCCAGCCAGATTGTACAGGAATGCAACTGCTACAGCTCGCCAATAGAATATCTCCTCCTTATTTATGCATGCAAGTTAACTCACCACAATATTAGTCGAAAATGTAAATAAAATTGAACTTTTCAGCCTGATTGTATAGCATTGCCACGGCTATAGCATGCCAATTGAATCCTTCCTCCTTATTTATGAAAGAAAGATAGCTCACCATGATATTAGTCGAAAATATTAATATATTTGCAGTTTCCAACCACATTCTATATCATTGCAATGCCTATAGCACGCCAATAGAATTCTTCCTCCTTATTTATTCAAGAAAGGTGGCTCACCACAATATTAGTCGAAAATGTCTATAAAATTGAGTTTTGCCTCCACATCCTATATCATTGCAGCTGCTACAGCACTCAAAAAGCATCTTTCCTCCTTACTTACGCAAGGAAGTGAGCTCACCACAATATTAGACGAAACTGACAATATAATTGAACTTTCAGCCAGAATCTATAGAATTGCGACGGCTACAGCAGGTGAATGGAATCATTCCTCCTTATTTATGCAAGATAGTTAGCTCACCACGATGTTAGTCGAAAATATCAATAAATTTGAATTTTCCAAACAGATTCTATATCAATGCAATAGCTATAGCACGCCAATAGTATCTTTCCTCCTTATTTATGCAAAAAGTTAGCTCACCACAATATTAGACGGAAACGACTATAAAATTGAGTTTTTCAGCCACATTCTAAAGCATTGCAATGGCTACATCTCGCCAATAGAACCTTTCCTCCATGTATATGCTAGAAAGTTAGCACACCAGGATATTAGCCGAAAACGTCAACAAAATTGAACTTTCCAGCCGGATTCTATAGCATTGCGACGGATGCAGCACGCCAACTGTATCTTACCCCCATATTTCCCAAATGAAGATAGCTCACCACGATATTAGTCGAAAATATCAATAAATTTCAATTTCCCAAACAGATTCTAAATCAATGCAATGGCTATAGCACGCCAATAGTGTCTTTCCTCCTTATTTATGCAAAAAAGTTAGCTCACCACAATATTAGACGGAAATGTCTATAAAATTGAGTTTTTCAGCCACATTCTAAAGCATTGCAAAGGCTACAGCTCGCCAATAGAACCTTTCCACCTTGTTTATGCAAGAAAGTTAGCTCACCAGGATATTAGTCGAAAACGTCAACAAAATTGAACTTTCCAGACAGATTCTATAGCATTCCGACGGCTATAGCACGCTAACTGTATCTTTCCTCCTTATTTATCAAATGAAGTTAGCTCGCCACGATATTAGTCGAAAATGTCAATAAAATTGAATTGTCCAGGATGATTCAATAGCATAGCGATGCCTATAGCATGCCAATAGAATCTTTCCTCCTTACCTATGCAAGGAAGATAGCTCACCACGATATAAGTCGAAA
>NW_016996421.1:0-337 GCF_001483705.2 Eufriesea mexicana | reverse complement strand
CTATAGCGGTCGCTATGCTATAGAATCTTGCTGGAAAGTTCAATTTTATTGACATTTTCGTCTAATATTGTGGTGACTTAACTTGCTTGCATAAATAAGCAGGAAAGATTCTGTTGGCGTGTTATACGCATTGCAATGCAGTAGAATCTGGAAGGAAAATTCAATTTTATTGACATTTTCGACTAATATCGTGGCGAGCTATCTTCCTTTCATAAATAAGGAGGAAAGATTCAATTGGCGTGCTATAGCCTTTGCGTTTGATATAGAATGTGTATGGAAAATTTAAATTTTTGTCATTTTCGACTAACGTCGTGGTAAGCAAGCTTTCCTGCATAAA
>NW_016996420.1:0-569 GCF_001483705.2 Eufriesea mexicana | reverse complement strand
AATACGGTGGTGTCCTAACTTTCTTGCATAAATGCGACGGGATGATTCAATTGGCGTGCTATAACCATTGCAATGCTATAAAATCTAGCTGGAAAATGCAATTTTATTGACATTTTCGACTAATGTTGTGTTGACCTAATATCATGGTGAGCTAACTTTCTTGCATAAATAATGAGGAAGGATTGTATTGGCGTGCCATAGCCATTGCAATGTTATAGATACATGCTGGAAAATACAATTTTATTGACATTTTCGACTGATATCGTGGTGAAATAACTGTCTTGCATAAATAAGGATGAAATATTCTATTGGCGCGCTATAGAAATTGCAATACTATTGAATCTGGCTGGAAAATGCAATTTTATTGACATTTTCGTCTAATATTGTGTTGATCAAACATACATGCATATATAAGGAGGAAAGATTCTACTGGCACGCTATAGCCATTCCAATGCTATAAAATCTTGCTAGAAAATGCAATTTTATTGACATTTTCGACTGATATTTTGGTGACCTAACTTTCTTGCATAAATGAGGAAGGAAGATCCTATTGGCGCGCTATAGCCTTT
>NW_016996419.1:0-600 GCF_001483705.2 Eufriesea mexicana | reverse complement strand
AGTGTATAGCACAAAGGTCAAAGCGATCCTATACTAACCTTACCAAACGTAACGTAGCCAAACACAACCTAACTCAGACTAACGCGCCGAGACGAATACTGCTCGCTACCCCCAGTGCCAAGCAGCGTATACGAGAGCACAGTGTAGTGTAGAAATCCACAGAATGGCGGTGTGTAGAATTAAAGTCAAAGCCGATCTATCCTAACACTACCAAGCGTAACATAACCAAACCTTGTCTCCCTCATTCTATCGTGCCGAGAACACTATTACTGGGATCCACTGAGTCGAGCAGATTACAGTAGAGCAATGTAGAGCGTAGAAATCCACCGAATAGCGGAGTACATCTCAGAAGTCAAAGATACCCTGTCCTAACTTGAGCAAACGTAACATAAGCAGACGTTACGTGACCCAACCAGACGCGGCACGAAAGCTATAGCTGGCATCACGAGAGTTAAGCAGAGAAATAAAGAGCAATGAAGAACGATGAAATCGCACGGAAAGCAGTATTCAGCAGAAAGGTAAGAGAAATACTTCCCAAATCTGACCACTCCTAACCTTATGGGACGTAGCATATCCAAACCTAACGTGCCTAGTTCACAT
>NW_016996418.1:3648-5156 GCF_001483705.2 Eufriesea mexicana | reverse complement strand
TCTGAGAGTAGTAGCCTTCTCCCCGGGAAGGGCGTCACCCGGGGAGTGACCTCATAACGACCCTACTCGTGGGAATTATTATGGAAAATAATAAATATGTAAAACTTGGGGATTTGGGGGGTGAAGGTAATGCAAGTAGTGCGGGAGCATCAAATGCGGCTGGTGTCGAGCGGGTGGGTGGAGCGCGTAGTACATCCGCTCCGAGTGGTCGTGGTGGTGGGGCCGCACGTAGTGTGAGCCCCACGAAAAGGATAAAGCGTGCCTGTGTGGATGTAAGTATGGATGTCGATAGTGTGAGTGTGTCTGAAGATTTGAATGCAATGAGAGTGATTGGTGATAAAATTCGCCGGTTCGTTTTCACCGAAGGAAATCGGGTGTCAAAGACCGCTGGTGAGTTTATTTTGAATTGTGTGTCTGAGTATGAGTGTCAATTGGTGAGTATGTTGGCGAAGAACGAACGGTTGTGTGGGAGGTTGGAGGAGTGTGAGAAACGCATGCGTCAAGGAGTGGATGTGACTGAAAGAAGGAGTTTTGCAAGTGTGACTGGAAGAAGTGTGCCTGCGTCCAAGGGTGTGAATGTTACGGGTGCGAATGTGGAGAGGGGAAGGACGTATGCGATTGTAGTGAAGAGTAAGGATGAAAGTGTTAAAATGACTAGCGATGAAGTGAAGAAGAAAGTGATGCGTGATGTTAGCTGTGAGTTGAAGGATGTTCGAGTGAAAGCAGTCAGGAAGACGAGAAGTGGCGGTCTTGCCATTGAGACCGCCAGTGAAAAGGATTTGAAGGTCCTTAGTGAATGTAAGAAGTTTGGGGAGGTAGGGCTGAAGGTCGTACCTCCCAGGAAGATAGGTCCAAAGGTGGTGGTGTTCGACGTGGAAAATGAGTTGACGAATGAGGAATTTCTGAAAGAGCTGTACGACAAGAACCTGAAGTGTGCCGGTGTGAATGAGAGTGTTTTTAAAGAGCGAGTGCGGGTGGTGAATAGGATGAATAGGAAAGGTATGAATGTGGGAAGTGTGGTTGTGGAATTGACAAAGAGTATGAATGATATTTTAATGACGGATGGAAGGGTATATGTGAAGTGGAGGTGTTGTAAGGTCAAAGAGTATGTGTCTGTCCTTCGTTGTTACCAGTGTTTTGCCTTCGGGCATATGATGAGGGAGTGCCCCGTCAAGGAGAGGTTGTGTGGGAAGTGTGGAGACAAGGGTCATTTGCGCGAAAAGTGTAACAGCCCGACGGTTTGTAGAAACTGCAAGCTGAAGGGAAATAAAGCCGACCACTCGGTTTTGTCCGGTGAGTGCCCGGAATTTGTGCGATTGTGTGAGAGAGAGAAGGCGCGTATTAGCAATGACTAGTACGCGCCTTGGTGTGAATGTGCTGAATGTGCTTCAGTGTAATTGTCAGAGAGCATATGCGGTTAATTGCGATTTGGGCCGAGTGATGAATGCGGAGCGTGTGGCTGTTGCCTTATTGCAGGAAGTGTATGTGTCTCATGAGAGAGTGTGTGG
>NW_016996418.1:0-546 GCF_001483705.2 Eufriesea mexicana | reverse complement strand
GATTCTATGGCTTCCTGCGCTCTACTTTCCTCTAATATGCGCCGCATGGCCCTGAGGAGGCCAGGAATACTCGTCGTGGCACGTTAGGTTGAGTTGTATTACGTTTGGCAAGGTTAGGTTGCGATAGGTTTGGTCAGGATATCTCCGCCTTCTGTGCTATTCACTTCAATGCGGTCGATTTCTGCGCTCGACTGTTCTGTAGTTTATTCTGCTTGGCTCTGTGGAGGCCAGCCATAGCGATCTCGGCGCGTTACGCTGGTTTACGTTACGTTCAGTTAGGTTATGTTGGTTTGGGTTAGGTCTGCATAGCTTTGCCTTTCGTGGTATACACAACTATTTGGTGGACTTCTGCGCTCTACGTTGCTCTGCTATAGTCTGCCAGACTCTGGCTCGTCCAGCAATAGTGGTCGAAACACGGTTGTTTGAGTTAGGCTGCATTTGGCTAGGCTACGCTGGGTTAGGTTCGGTTTCGATGCCTTTGGCTTTTGTGTTACACACTGCCATTCCTTGTATTTCTACGATGTACTGTTCTCTAGTATGTTCTGC
>NW_016996417.1:0-661 GCF_001483705.2 Eufriesea mexicana | reverse complement strand
ACTTAGTACCGTACTGCCAACTGTTAATATATCTAGCCATAGCTGTACCATACATTCGTTATAATAGAATTCCTGTGAAGCATATATTACGAGTGAACAGATTATTCCAAAGGCTAAAGTGCAGTGTTGATGGCTGTATTCACTGTTTCGTAAATTTTTAATATCTCTTTAAATAATGGGTCAGTCCTCTGTCATTATATGCAAGAGAACAGGTCAATACAATTGCTACAGGGTTCTGTTGATGGGCGTACTGAGAACCGTACTGTCAAATGTAAATATCCCTAGCCATAGTTGTACTATAAATTGATTATTCAAGAGTGGCTGTTAAATATAAATTATACCTTCACAAATTATTCCAACCTCTAAAGTACTGTGTCGATGGCTGTACTCAGTACTGTTTCGTCAATTGTTAATATCCCGAGCGATCATAGGTCCGTGCTTCGTCATCGTAGGGCTGCAATAAAATTTATATCATCACTGGACAGATTAGTCACTGCAATGGCTGCAGTGCTATGCTTGTGAGTGCCCCAACTACCGTGCTGGGAGTTGCTAATATCTATAGCCATGTCTGATGTATACCTGGAATATTCTAGAAATGGTGTGTAATTTCTACCACCACTGAGCAGACTAATCCAGCGGCTACAGTGCGCTATTGGTGGAT
>NW_016996416.1:0-510 GCF_001483705.2 Eufriesea mexicana | reverse complement strand
ATGTATGGATGGATAGATGTGTGGAAAGAAGGATGTATGGATGGAAGTATGTATGGGTGATTGGTTGTGTGGATGGATGGATGTACGGATGGATGGATGCATCGAATGGTGAACGTACGCATTGATGCATTTATGGAGGTATGGGTGTGGGGATGTATGGAAGAGTATATGTATGTTGTATGGATGGATGTATGGTTGGATGGATTTGTGGATGGGTGGGTGGGTGGATGTATGTATGGATGTATGCATGGATGTATGTATGGTTGCATTTACGGATGTATCTATGGATGTATGTACGTGTGAGTGTATGGGTGTATGCATGGATGTATGGATGTATGTATGGACGTATGTATGGATGTACGTATGGATGGATGACTGCACGGATGGGTGGATTTGTGGATGTGTGGCTGTGTGGATGCATGGATGTACGTATGGACGGATGTATGGATGGATGGATGTATGGATGGATGTATGTATTAATGTATGGACGTTTGTATGCATGGATGTATG
>NW_016996415.1:0-938 GCF_001483705.2 Eufriesea mexicana | reverse complement strand
GCACAGCGCAGAAATTCGCTGAACTTATGTGTAAAGGACAAAAGTCGAAGGTATCCTGACCTAGCCAGACACAACCTTACTTCACCAAACGTGGCCTGACTAAACATTACGTGCCGAGACCACTATTGCTGGCGTTCCCAGAGAGGATCTGGACATATTAGATCCCAGCAGAGCCCAGAAATGGGCCGAATAGCAGTGTACAGCACAAAAGACTTTCCTAACCTGACCAATCGTTACATAACCATACGTACCCTGACGCAAAATAGCGTGCCGCGCCCGCTACTGCTGGCCTCCCCAGAGTCGAGCAGGGTATAGTACAGCACAGTAGAGTGCAGAAATCCACCGAGCAACAGTGCATACCGAGCAAGTCGAAGCTATCCAAACCTAACCCAAACTAACGTAACCCAACCATACGTTGCATAACTCAACATAAGGTGCCGAGGCTACTATAGCTGGCACCCTCAGAGCCAAGCAGAACATAGTAGTTCAATGTAGAGCGCAGAAATCCACCGAAGATCGGTGTACAGCGCAAAAGACAAAGCTATCCTATCCTAACCTAACAAATCGTGACACAGCCAAACGTAACCTAACTCAACGTAACGTGTCGTGACCACTGTGTTGCTGGCCTTCCCAGAGCCAAGCAGAGCGTATTCGAGCACAGTGGAGCGCATAAGTCCACCAAATAGTAGTGTACAGCACGAAGGTCGAAGCCACCCTGACCAAATTGAACCTAACTTAACCTAACCTAACGAAATGCAACCTAACTCAACCAAACGTGAAATGATCACTATTGTAGGCCTTCACAGAGACACGCAGAAGTTAGTAGAGCCATGCAGATCGCAAATATCGACCGAATAGCTGTGTAAAGAACAAAGTACGGGGCTATCCTTACCAAATCTGGTCTAACCATGCCAAACTGGATGTAGCATTGCTAAACC
>NW_016996414.1:0-523 GCF_001483705.2 Eufriesea mexicana | reverse complement strand
AAGAAGCGTATATCACAAAAGTCAGAGCAACCATAACCAAGTCTAATCTAACCTAACCATACCGAACGTGGCTTAACTAAACTTAACTTACCGGGAGTCCTATTGCTGGCCTCCACGGAGGCATGCAGAAAATATTAGAGGAGAGAAGAGCGCAGAAATCCATGGAATCGCAGTGTATACCACAAAATTCATAGCCACCCTATCCCAACCTAACCAAACGTAACATAACCGGACGTAACCGAACCCACCCTAAAGTGCCGAAGACACTATCGCTGGCCTCCCAGGGCCAACCAGAAAGCACTGGAGAACGTCAGAGCGCTGGAATCCACATCATTGCTGTGCATAACACAAAAGTCGAAGATACGCTAACATAGCCTGACCAAACGTCGCCTAACCGAACGTAGCCTAACTCAACGTAACGTACTGGGACAATAATTGCTGGCCTCCACGGAGCCGTGCAGAATATACTAGAGGAGAGCAGAACGCATAAATCCATACAATATCAACGTATAAAGGAAAAGTC
>NW_016996413.1:0-750 GCF_001483705.2 Eufriesea mexicana | reverse complement strand
TGCTTGAGAAATATGCAATTGGCAGTACGATTCAGAGTACATCCACCAATACAGCTTTGTAGCAGTTGGAATGATCTGCTCAATTATGATTTGGATTCCACAGCAGTTTTGGAAAAATTAATGTATACATCGGTTATGGGTACAGGCGTTTACAATCCGCATTTCGGTAGATGGTACATCCACCATTAGAGCACTGTTGCTATTGGAATCTCCTGTTCAATAGTGAATTGAATTCCACACCACTTCCAGAGATATTAATGTATACATCGGTTATGGATAGAGGTATTTATAATTTCCAGTGCGGTAGTTGGTACATCCAAGGGTTGAGCACCGCATCCGTTGGACTAATCTGATCAGCGATGATTTAAATTCCACAGGATTTCCATAATAAACAATGTATTCATCCCTTATGTGTGGAAATATTGACAATTCCCGGTACGTTTGTTGGGACATCCACCAATGGAGCAACGTTGCCGTCGGATTAAGCAGTTCAGTGTTGACATAAAAACTCTTGCAACTCCAGAATGAAAGAGGACTGGTCAATTATCGTTCGAGGAATAGCTAATGACGAAAGAGTACGGAGTACAGCCGTCACCACAATACTTTAGCCGTTGAGCTGATCTGTGCACAGATAATTTACGTTTAACGTCAAATCTAGGATAGGCAATGTATACTTAGCTAGTCATGTTTGTAATTGACGGTACGGTTCTGTGTACATCCACCACTGCAGCCCTGTAGCAGTTGGATTGA
>NW_016996412.1:0-622 GCF_001483705.2 Eufriesea mexicana | reverse complement strand
TGCTTTGCTCTAGAGAGGCCAGGAGCAATGGTCGCGTTACGTCATATTGGGTTATGCTGCGTAAGGTTAGGTTAGGCCAGGTCAGGTCAGGTCAGGTTAAGTAAGGGTATCAACGGCTTTTGTGCAATCCACTGCAGTGCCGTTGATTCCTGCGCTCTACAGTGCTCTAGTACATACTGGTTGGCTCTGTGGAGGGCAGTAATGCTGGTCTCGTCGTGATAGGTTGAGTTCTGCTACGTTTGGATATGTCACGTTTGACTATGTTAGGGTAGGCAGCTTTACCTTTGTGCTGTTCACTGCTTTTCGGCGGAATTCTGTGGTCTTCTGTGCTCTGCTATATTCTGCTTTGCTCTGGGGAGGCCAGGAGCAGTGGTCACTGCACGCCATGTAGAGATATTGTACGTTGTTTTTAGGCTGGGTTGGTCAGGTTAGGTTAGGATACCTTCGACATTTGCGCGATGCACTTATATTCGGTGGATTTCTGCGTTCTACATTGCACTACTACACCCTGCCCGACTCTGGGGATTAGAGCAATAGTGGTCTTAGCACGCTACTTTGAGTTTGGTTATGTTTGGTTATTCAAGGTTAGGTCAAGTATGGTTAGGATAGCAATGACTTTCGT
>NW_016996411.1:0-549 GCF_001483705.2 Eufriesea mexicana | reverse complement strand
GTCGATTTCTGCCATCTGCTGTGCTGTTATATTTTCTGTTTGGCTTTGGGGTGGCCAGCAATGTTGGCCTTGGCACGTAAGTTTGAGCTATATTACGTTTTGCTACGTTAAGCTCGTTTAGGTTAGGATACGATAGCTTTGAGTTTTCTGCTGTACACAACTACCCTATGGATTTCTGAGCTCTGCTGTGCTGTAATATTTTCTGCTTGGCCCTAGGGTGACCAGCAATAGCGTCCTCGGCACGTTGTGTTGAGTTCGGTTTCGTTCGGTTATGTTAAGCTTCGTTATGTTAGTATACGGTATCGTCGGCTTTTGTGCTATACACTGCGATTATATGGATTTCTGCGCTCCACTCTCCTCTAATAAGCACTGCTTTTCGCAGGTGAGTGCAGCAATAGAGGACTCGTCAGAATGTGTGGGATATGTTAAATTTGGTTTCGTTACGTTTGGATAGGCTAGGATAGGTTAGCCTTGACTTTTGTGCTTTACACTGCCATTTGGGAAATTTCTGCGTTCTACATTTCTCTACTATATTCTGCTTAACCATGG
>NW_016996410.1:0-324 GCF_001483705.2 Eufriesea mexicana | reverse complement strand
GATCCTATTGGCGTGCTATAGCCCTTGCATTGCAATAGAATCTGCCTGAAATGTTCAATTCTATTGACATTTTCGACTAGTATCGCGGTGAGCAAACCTTCTCGCGTAAATAATGTGTGTAGATTCTATTGGCGTGCTATAGCCGTTGAAATGCAATGGAATCTGCATGAAAAGCTCAATTTTATTGATATTTACGATCAATATCGTGGTGTGCATGCTTTCACTCATACATAAGGAGGAATGATCGTATTGGCGTGCTGCAGCCATTGCAATGCAATTAAATATGAACGGAAAGCTCAATTTTATTGACATTTTCGATTGATA
>NW_016996409.1:0-778 GCF_001483705.2 Eufriesea mexicana | reverse complement strand
ACGTAGTGGGGTGCTACTTCTCCCACAAACGAGGCCTGCCGTCGTGCGAGATGTACCTGACGATGTCGGATGATTCCCTAGTGTACACATGGCTCGTCCGGTTCTGGTCCCTGGGGGACTTCAATGTCCACTCCGTGGCGTGGGGTTCCCCGCGAACAGACGCTCGCGGCAAGGTCCTGCAAGATGGGGCTGCCGGCTTGGACTTCCGAATGCGCCAACCAGGTTTCCGCAACCACGCGCGCCCGGTGGAACGGCACGTCCATCGTGCACTTGTGGTTCACATCGCCGGCAGCTGTGCGGCTGGTCACCGTCTGGTCGGTAGCGGTGGATGTGGATGCGCTTAGCGACCACCACCACATCACCATGATGCTTGCCGGCACTCCTCGCATCGGATTGCGGCTGGTCACCGTCTGGTCGGTGGCGGTGGATGTGGAAGCGCTTAGCGACCACCACCACATCACCATGATGCTTGCCGGCACTCCTCGCATCGGTCTTGTACCACCCAGCGGGAAGCACGCCACCGCGCCGAGATGGGCGCTCGGGCACCTCGACCGCGGCCTCTACGCCTCGACCGTCCAGGTCGTCGCCTCGGCGGATGGGGCCGTCCGGCGCGAAAACGACGAAGCGAGGTTAGGGGCGGAGCGGCTAAAGGCCGCGATGACGCGCGCGTGCGACGTCGCCATGCCTGTGGTGAGGGAGCCACCTTGGAGGGGTGCAGTGCACTGGTGGTCGGCCGAAATCATGCAGCTCCGTGAGCTCTGGGTGCTCGCCCGGCGCC
>NW_016996408.1:0-776 GCF_001483705.2 Eufriesea mexicana | reverse complement strand
TGTCAATAAACTTGAGCTTTCTAGACAGATTCTACAGCAATGCTAAGGCTATAGGGCGCCAAGAGGATCTTACCACCTTACTTACGCAAGGAAGTTAGCTCACCACGATATTAGTCAAAAAAGTAAATAAAATTGAATTTTCCAGCCAGATTCTACAGGACTGCAATGGCTATAGATCGCCAAAAGAATCTCTCCTCCTTGTTTATGCAAGCAAGTTAACTCACCACAATATTCGTCGAAAATGTCAATAAAGTTGATCTTTCCAGCCAGACACTAAAGCACAGCGACGGCTATAGCAGATGAATTGAATCTTTCCACCTTATATATGCAAGAATCTTATATATGCAAGAAAGTTAGCTCACCACGATATTAGTCGAAAATATCAATATAATTGAACTTTCCAGCCTGATTCTATAGCATTGCAATGTATATTGCACGCCAAAAGCATCTTCCCTCCTTACCTATGCAAGGAAGAAAGCTCACCATGGTAATAGTCGAAAATGCCAATAAAATTGAATTTTCCAGTCACAAACTATATCACTGCAATGGCTGTAGAACACAAAAAGCATCTTTACTCCTTACTTACGCAAGGAAGTTAGATCACCACGATATTAGTCGAAAATGTCAACATAATTGAACTTTCCAGACGGATTCTATAGCAGTGCGACGGCTATAGTACGCCAATAGAATCTTTCCTCCTTATTTATGCAAGAAAGCCAGCTCACCTCGATCTTAGTCGAATATGTCAATAAAATTGAATTTTCCAGCCAGATTCT
>NW_016996407.1:0-587 GCF_001483705.2 Eufriesea mexicana | reverse complement strand
AGCGTCGTAGAACGCGGAGGTTCAGCGCCTTGCGGTGTACAGCACAAAATCGAAATCCGTGCTGACCTAACGCTTACTAAGCTTACCCAGCCAAACGTGATATAGCACAACGTATCGTGCCGCGACCACTTCTGATGGCCTCCCCATAGACAAGCTGAACCTATCAGAGGACAGTGAATCGCAGATATCTACGGACACGCAGTGTATAGCAGAAAAGTCAAAGCTACTCCAACCCAAACCCAAATTAACATGACCTGACCAAACGTAATATATCCCAAGCTACCGCGCCGAGGCAGCAGTTGCTGACATCCCCAGATACTGAAATGACATGCTAGAGCACTGTAGAGCGCAGAAATCTCCCGCATTGCAGTGGGAGACCAGAAATGGCGGCCGCGGTGCGTGGGGTAGCGTTACGTTACGTTCTGTTAGGTTAGATGTGTTTGGGTTAGGTTGGGATATCTTCGGTTTTTGTCCTCAAGACCGCAATGCGGTGCACTTCTGCCCTCCACTGTGCCCTACTATGTCCCTCTTGACTCTGGGCAGGTCAGCAATAGTGGCCGTGGCACGTCAGGTTTGGCTAGGTTACG
>NW_016996406.1:0-757 GCF_001483705.2 Eufriesea mexicana | reverse complement strand
ATATATCCTGCCATCCACACATACATCCATCCATACATCCATCCACCCATACACCCATACATCTATAAACCCATACATCCATACATATATACGTCCATACATATATATATCCATGCACCCATACATCCGCACATCCGTCCATCCATCCCTCAATCCATCCACACATCCATCCGTCCATACTTCGACCTATCCATACACCCATACATCCAACCATCCACACATATATCCATCCATCCATCCATCCGTACATCCATCCTTCCATACATAGATACATCCGTACATCTGTCCATCCATACATCAATCCAACCAAACATCCATCCATCCATACACCCATCCACCCATCCATGCATCCGTTCATCCACCCATCCATTCATTCATTCTTCCGTCCATGCACACAGCCATTCATCCACTTACACATACATACACCCATACATCCATACAACCATACATCCATCCATCGGTACATCCATCCTTCCATACATAGATACATCCGTACATCTGTCCATCCATACATCAATCCAACCAAACATCCATCCATCCATACAACCATTCTCCATCCATACGTCCACCTTTCTCCACATCCATCCATACATACATCCACCCATCCAAGCATTCATCGAACCATACATCCATTGATCCATACAAGCGCCCACCCATGCATCCATCGATCCATACATCTATCCATCCATAGATCCATCCATACATACATCAGCACATCCATACATCCACACATCCATACTTCCACACATCAATGCAT
>NW_016996405.1:0-872 GCF_001483705.2 Eufriesea mexicana | reverse complement strand
TATAGCACTGCAATGGCTACAGCACGTCAATAGAATCTTTTCTCCTTATTTATCGAAGAAAGATAGCTATCCACGATATTAGTCGAAAATGACAATAAAATTGAGTTTTGCTGCCAGATTCTATAGCACTGCAATGGCCATAGCACGCCGATAGATTCTTTCCTCATTATATATGCCAGAAAGTTTGTTCGCCACGATATTTGTCGAAAATGTCAATAAAACTGAATTTTCCATCCAGATACTGTAGAATTGCAATGGCTATAGCTGTCCAATAGAATCTTACCTCCTTATTTATGCACGAAAGTTACCACACAACGATATTAGTCGAAATTGTTATTAAAATTGAATTTTCGAGGCAGATTCTATAGCATTGTAATGGCTATAGCACGACGATAGTACCTTTCCTCCTTATTTATACGAGAAAGTTAGCTCACCGCGATATTGGTCGAAAATGTCAATAGAATTGAATTATCCAGACCGATTCTATACCATTGCAATGGCTATAACTAGCCAGTAGAATCTTTCCTCCTTACACATGCAAGGATGTCAGCTCGCCACGATAATAGTCGATGATGTCAATAAAATTGAATTTTCCACCCAGATACTATATTTCCACCCAGATATTATAGAATTGCAATGGCCATGGCTGGCCAATTGAATCTTTCCTCCTTATTTATGCAAGGATACGAGCTCACCACGATATTAGTCGAAAATGTCAATAAAACTGTATTTTCCATACGGATACTTTAGAATTGCAATGGCCATAGCTGGAGATTAGAATTTTTCCTCTGAATTTTTGCAAGAAAGTCACATCACCACGATATTATTCGAAAATGTCAATAAAGTTTAATTTTCGAGGCAGATACTATAGC
>NW_016996404.1:0-638 GCF_001483705.2 Eufriesea mexicana | reverse complement strand
ATGTATGGATGTATGGATGGTTGGATGTATCGATGGAAGGAAGTACGTATGGATGGATTTATGAACATATGGATGGTGGGAGTATGGATGTATAGAACGATCGATGTACGGGTGGATGGATGTATGGATGGATGGCGGTAGCGATAGATGAATGTGTGTATGGATAGAGGTATGGATGGACGGATCTACGGATGTATGGATGTATGAATGGATATATGGATGGATGTATGGTTAGATGGATTTATGGATGGGTGGATGGTTGGATGGATGAATGGACGCGTGTATGGATGGGCGAATGTACGGATGTATCTATGGTTGGATGTATGGATGTATGTATGGATGTATGTACGGTTGTATCTATGCATGTATGAATGGGTGAGTGTATGGGTTTATGTATAGATGTATGGATGTGTGTATGGGAGTATGTATGGATGTGTGGATGTACGTATGGATGTACGTATGGATGGATGGCAGTAATGATGGACGGATTTGTGGATGTATGGGTGTGTGAATGTATTGATGTATGAACGTATGAATGTACGGATGTAATTACGTATGGATGTATATATGTATGAATGTATGGATGGATAGATGTGTGGAACGATGGATGTATGGTTGGGTGCCTGTATGGATGGATG
>NW_016996403.1:283-621 GCF_001483705.2 Eufriesea mexicana | reverse complement strand
TAGATACTATTGGCGTGCTATAGGCATTGCAATGCAGTACAATCTTCATGGAAAACTCAATTTCATTGTCATTTTCAACTATTATCGCGGTGAGCTACCTTTCCTGCCTAAAGAAGCAGGGTAGAATCTATTGGCGTGCTGTAGACATTGCAATGATAAAGATTGTGGTGGGACAATTCTCTTTTATGGACATTTTCGGCCAATAAGGTGGTGAGATAACTTTCTCTTATATATAAGTAGGATAGATACTACTGGCGTGCTGTAGGCATTGCAATGCAATAGAATCTTCCTGGAAAATTCAATTTTATTGACATTTTCAACTAATTTCGTGGCGAGAT
>NW_016996403.1:0-214 GCF_001483705.2 Eufriesea mexicana | reverse complement strand
TGGCTGGAAAACTCAATTTTATTAACATTTTTGACTAATACCGTGGAGAGCTAACTTTCTTCCATAAGTAAGGATGAATTATTCTATTGGCTTGCTATAGCCTCGCCATGCTGTAGAATCTGGATGGAAAATTCAATTTTATTGACACTTCGGGCTAATATCGTTGTGAGTTATCTTTCTCGCATAAATAAGGAGGAAAGATTCTATTGGCGTG
>NW_016996402.1:0-417 GCF_001483705.2 Eufriesea mexicana | reverse complement strand
GAATCTTTCTCATCTTCGCATGTCTCATAACCTTCAAGACATTCATCTTCAAGGTACTTGGAACTAACTGAATCCGTTTTCAAGCGACGGATTGTGTCATAAAGTACTCTAGGCAGAAGTTTATTAGTTGTTGCCGGCTCGATAGTCATATCAAGCTTTAGAGCACTAGTTTGTAAACCTCTCCACATAATATGATAGTGGATCTCAACGTCTTGATTTGGTCCAGTACTTATGTACGTTATATTATCACCGGTAACTGGTAATAACATAGATCCTGATTGATTAGAGAAGACATGTTCTCTATGAGCTACTGGCCACGTATAGCCACAAACTGCCCATCCGTTCTTCGGAGCAGAAGCTCCAACATTATCAAGTTCTCTATTAGTGTCACCTTCGAGAAAATCCATTGGTAATAGG
>NW_016996401.1:0-480 GCF_001483705.2 Eufriesea mexicana | reverse complement strand
ATGTGTTGATGTACGTATATATGTATGTACGGACGTATGGATGTATGTATGTATATCTTTATGGATGTATGAATGGATGGATGTATGAGTGGATGGATGAATGGATGGACGTATGTATTTAGGAATGTGTGGATGTTCGGATGTATGGATGTATGTAAGAATATATGGATGTACGGAGGCATGGATGTATGGATGTAAGGGTGGACGGATGGATGTGTGAACGGACGGAAGAATGGACGTATGTATGGATGCTTGTATGGATAAATGTATGGATGTATGCATGTATGGATGTATATAGGTATGAATGTATGGATTTAAGAATGTATGAATGTATGCACGTATGGATGTATGTGTGTATGGACGTATGGATGTACGAATTTATGGATGTACGGGTGTATGGATGCATGGATGTATGTATGTATGTATTGATATATGTATGTATGTATGTATGGATGATTGGATTGGTGGATGGATGTATGG
>NW_016996400.1:0-1478 GCF_001483705.2 Eufriesea mexicana | reverse complement strand
ATTCTATAGCATTGCAATGGCTATAGCACGCCAATATGATCCTTCCTCCTCATTTACGCAAGAAAGTAAGCTCGCCACGATATTAGTCGAAAATGACAATGAAATTGAACTTTCCAGCCACATTCTGCGGCCTTGCAGTGGCTATGTTACGCGAATAGAATCTTTCCTCATTATTTATGCAAGAAAGATAGCTCGCCACGATATTAGAAGAAAATGTTAATAAAATATTTATTTCCCAGCCGGATTCTATATCATTCCATTGGCTATAGCACCCCATTAGAATCTTAAATCCATAATTATGCAAGAAGGATAGCTCCCCACGACATTAGACGAAATGTCAAGGAAATTGTATTTTCCAGCTAGATTCCATAGCATTGCGATGCCTATAGGACGCCAATAGAATCTTTCCTCCTTATTTATACAAGAAAGTTAGCTCGCCACGGTATTAGTCGAAAATGTAAATAAAATTGAATTTTCCTGGCAGATTCTACTGCATTTCAATGGCTATAGCACGCCAATAGAATCCTTTCTCCTTGTTTTTATGTAAAAAAGTTAGCTCACCGCGGTGTTAGTCAAAAATGTCAATAAAATCATATTTTCTGGCCAGATTCTATAGCACTGCAGTCGCTGTAGCACGCCAATATAATCTATGCCCTTATTTACGCAAGAAAGATAGCTCGCCACGATATTAGTCGAAAATGTCAATAAAATTGCATTTTGCAGCCAGATTCTACGGCCTTGCAATGGCTATAGCACGCCAATAGAGTCTTTTCTCCTCATTTATGCAAAATAGTTAGCTCACCACGGTACTAGTCGAAAATGCGAATAAAAGCAATTTTCCAGGCAGATTCTATGGCATTGCAAAGGTTATAGCACGCCAAAACAATCTTTCCGCCCGATTGATGCAAGAAAGTAGCATCGTACTGTATTAGTCGAAGATGTCAATGAAATTTAATTTTCCAGCCAGATTCTATAGCATTCCAATGGCTACAGCACGCCAATAGCATACTTCCTCCTTATTTATGCAGGAAAGTTAACTCAACACGATATTAGTTGAAAATGTCAATAAAATTATATTATCTGGCTAGTTCCGATAGCATTGCAGTGGCTATAGCTCGCCAATGGAATTTTTCCTCCATATTTATGCAAGAAAGTTAGCTCACCGCGATATTTGTCAAAAATGTGAATAAAATTGCATCTTCCAGCCAGATTCTATAGCATTGCAATGGCTATAGCGCGCCAATAGGATCTTTCCTACTTATTTATGCAAGAAAGTTATCTCACCACGATATTAGAAGAAAATGTTAACAAAATTGCATTTTCCAGACAGGTTCTACACCATTTCAATGGCTATAGCACGCCAATGGAATCCTTCCTCCTTATTTATCCAAAAAAGTAGGCACACCGCGGTGTTAGTCAAAAATGTTAATAAAATTATATTTTCTGTCCAGATTCTATAGCACTGCAGTGGGTATAGC
>NW_016996399.1:0-524 GCF_001483705.2 Eufriesea mexicana | reverse complement strand
TCTTTCTGTGATTAATTATTTTTATTTTATTACTATACTAGTATCTTTGGCCAAGTTTTCCTCCTGAACCCATTCATTTCCAATTTTAATTAGTTATAATTATATTATCGAATATTTGAATTATTTATTGCATAAAAAGTTAAATTTGCAAACATTTAAATTTTTCGACAGAAATATGATTTTCAATGGTACTGTTAAAAAATGAAGATCCTGGTAAGTGACTGAAATTTTTATCTTCGAGGAGGTTATATATACCAAGGGGTTGAAATGGCTTATTTAATGCATTCCCTATTTTTAGAACTTTTGGAACTCTTTCTGTGATTAATTATTTCTATTTTATTACTATATTAACTTAGTCTTCGTAGTATCTTTGGACAAGTTTTCCTCTTCAACCCATTCATTTCCAATTTTAATTAGTTATAATTATATTATCGAATACTGGAATTCTTTATTGCACAGGGAGTTAAATTTGCAAACATTTAAATATTTTCGACAGAAATATGATTTTCAATGGTACTGTTAAA
>NW_016996398.1:0-688 GCF_001483705.2 Eufriesea mexicana | reverse complement strand
ATGCAATGTAATTCATTTATGAAAAGGATAATACATTTCCGTATAATATGGAAAATAAAAAATTTGGATAAATTCTATATTTCGTTACAATATTTTAGTAATATATATGTAATTGCATTACACTCGTCACAACCAATTTATGAGATGGACAAACTCCTTTTTTTAAAATAATATAAGTAAATAACTTCATTAGTATTGTAATATAATTTTTTAAAATAATAATAAGCGCGAAATAGGTATATAAAAGTTAACCAGGACTATAATTTCTGCTCTCCCTTATTCTTCGTACTTTAATCTATTTCATTAATCTGAAAAGCATACAATATCAAAGCAAATCAATTTCAAATTACATATTCATTAACTTCAACAAATTTTTTAAGGTGCAATGTCTTCGCACAATATTTCTTAATCCATTCCCTAATTCTTTATACAACCAGTGTATATATCGGCTAGGAAAAAACGAGAAGCAGAAACAAAATATTTCGTGGGTAGAATTTATTTTAAAGTTTTTAAATAAATTATCAGTCTTCCTCAGAACCGTGAATAATTTATTTAAACAATTTTACCAAGTCAGTTTCTATACGTATAAAAATCGATATTTGCACGCTTGAAATTTAATGAAACACTGTGTTTTATACGTATCTTTGATTATATTAAATATACGAATCCGAAAAATATCAATATTCTC
>NW_016996397.1:0-384 GCF_001483705.2 Eufriesea mexicana | reverse complement strand
TAGTATCTGTGGGGGCCAGCAACTGTGGTTTGGTCATGTTAGGCAGAAATAGCTTACGTTTGGCTTTATTACGTTTGGCTAGGTTAGTATATGCTGCTTTGACTTATGTGCTATGCTCTGCTTTTCCGCGGATTTCGGCGCACTACTATATCAAGTATGCTCTGCTTTGTTCTGGGGAGGCCAGAAATTGCGGCCGCGGCGCGCTATGTCGTGTTAGGTTAGGTATGGTTAGGTCAGGTTTGTGAGTGTAAGGTTAGGATATCTTTGACTTCCGTGCTGCACACCGGAACGTGGTCGTCTTCTGCGCTCTACGGTGCTCTTGTATGTTCTGCTTGGCTCTAGGGAAGCCAGTAATAGTCGCCTCGACGCATTAGGTTGGGTTAT
>NW_016996396.1:0-554 GCF_001483705.2 Eufriesea mexicana | reverse complement strand
GACCAACCCAACATAACCGAACGTAGCATGGCCCATCACAACGTGCCGCGAACACTATTGCTGTCCTCCACAGAGACAAGCAGGACGCATTAGTGGAGAGTTGAACGCAGAAATCCATAATACCGCAGGGAACGTAGGAAAAGATGTGCCACCCAGACCTAACACAAACAAACAGAACATAACCAGTCACAGCATATTTCAAGCTTACACGCAGAGACCGCTATTGCTGCCCCGCCCAGTGCCGAGCAGGACATACTAGAGCAAAATAGAGTGCAGAAATCCACCGAAAAGTAGTGCACAGCTGAAAAGGTACCCTCTCCTAAACTGCCACATGTACCCTCTCCTTAACTACCGAATCGCAAAATAACCAAACGTACGTAAATCAACCTAACGTGTCGCCACCGCTATTGCTGGCCTCCGCTGAGACAGGCAGAGCACATTAGTGGAGAGTAGCCCGCAGAAATCCATAGAACCGCAGGATATATCAGAATAGTCAGAGCTACCCAAACCTATCGCGAACCAACAGAACATAGGCAAAGATAGCCTATCTCAAC
>NW_016996395.1:9966-10201 GCF_001483705.2 Eufriesea mexicana | reverse complement strand
CTGGTCAGGTCAGGTCAGTTCTGGTCAGGTTCGGTCAAGTCAGGTCAGGTCAGGTCAGGTCAAGTCAGACCAGGTCATGTCAGGTCAGGTCAGGTCTGATGATGTCAGTTCAGGTCAGTTCAGGTCAAGCCAGGTCAGGCAAGGTCAGGTCAAGATAGATCAGGTCATGTCGCGTCAGGTCAGGCCAGGTCAGGTCAGGTCAGGTCAGGCCTGTTCAGGTCAGGTCAGTCAGGTC
>NW_016996395.1:0-238 GCF_001483705.2 Eufriesea mexicana | reverse complement strand
CAGGTCAGGACAGGTCAGGTGAGGTCAGGTCAGGCCAGGCAAGGTCGGGGCTGGTCAGGTCAGCCCATGTCATATCAGGTCAGGTCAGGTCAGATGATGTCAGGTCAGGTCACGTCAGGTCAGGTCAGGTAATGTCTGGTCAGGTAAGGTCAGTTCTAGTCAGTTCAGGTCAGTCCAGGTCAGGTCAGGTCAGATGCTGTCAGTTCAGGTCAGTTCAGATCAGTTCAGGTCAGGCCAG
>NW_016996394.1:1011-2546 GCF_001483705.2 Eufriesea mexicana | reverse complement strand
ATATCACGAAATCCGTATCTAGCCAGACATAACAAGGGCAACGTATCATAACCAAACGTAGCATAACTCAACTTAACGTGACGCGACCGCTATTGCTGGCCTGACAAGAGCCAAGCTGAACATACTAGAAGAAAGCAGGGCGCCGAAATCCACATACTGGCAATCTACAGCCGAAAAGTCGAAGGTATCCTAACCTAACCCAGACTAACCTAGCATAACCAAGCGTAACGTAACTCAACCTAACGTTGCGAGACCACTATTGCTGGCCTCCCTAGAGCCACGTGGCGCAAATTAGAGCACAGCGCAGCGTAAAAGCCGACCGCATTGAAATGTATAGCGCAAAAGTCAGACACATGCAGACCAAACATAGCCAAACCTAACATAGAGAAACGTAACATAACCGAGACAAACGTACCGCGACCGCTATTGCTAGCCTCGAGAGACAATCATATGCCAGCAGAGCAACGCAGAGCGCAGATATCGATCGAACAGCAGTGTATGGCGCAGAAGTCAAGGATGTCCTGGCCAAACATATCCTAACCTAGCCAAACCAAACGTGACATATCTCAACCAAACGTGCCACGAACATTATTGCTGGCCTCCACATAGCCAAGCAGAATATACTAGAGGAGATTAGGGCGCAGAAATCCACAGGATCGCAGTTTACAGCAGAAAATTCAAAGATACTCAAACCACACTTGCCCTAACCTAACCTAACCAAACGTAGAATGACTAATCCTTTCGAGGGGATAACCCTATTGCTGGCCTACCCAGTGTCAAGCAGTACATATTAGAGACCAGTAAAGCGTAGAAATCCACCGCAAGCTGTGTATAACACAAAAGTCAAAGCCATCCGAACCAAACGTAGCCTAACCTAACCTAACCGAAAGTAACCAAACTCAACCTATCGTGCCACGACCGCTATTTCTGGTCTCCTTACAATCGACCAACGTATAATAGATATACGGGTAGCGCAGGAATATACCGTATAGCAGTTTATAACACAAAAGTCAAAGCCATTCTTTCCTAACCTAACAAATCGCGACATAGCCAAGCGTAACACTATTCAAAATAACTTCCCGCGACCACTATTGCTGGCCTACCCGAATACCAACAGAGTATAGTAGTGCGCAGAACGGCGCAGAGATCCACCGAATGACTCTATGACACGAAAGACAAAGCAATCCAAACCAAACCCAAACCAGCATAACCTAACCAAACGTAGCTTAACTATACCTAACGTGTCGAGAATACTATTGCCGGCGCCGCCCGAGCCAAGCTGAGCATACGAGAGAGCAGTAGAGCGAACATATCCACCGAACAGCAGTGTATAGCACAAGGGTAAAGGGTATCCGAAACCTAACCTTACCAAACGTAACATAACCAAACGTAACCGAACTCAGCATAACGTGCCTAGACCACTATTGCTGGACTCCCCATTTATAAGCAGAGCTTATTAGAAAAAATGAGAGATCCGAATTCCATAGAGTCGCAGTGTATAGCCCGAAGATTAAAGATTTCCTAACATAACCCAA
>NW_016996394.1:0-652 GCF_001483705.2 Eufriesea mexicana | reverse complement strand
CCCCAAAGCCACGCGGGATATGCTAGAGCACAGTAAAGCGCAGCAACACACCGGATTGCAATGTATATCACAAAAGTGTCACATATCCTAACCTAACCTGTTCTAACGTAACATAACCGAACGTAGCCTAACTCAACATATGGTTCCGGGACTGCTATTGCTGGCCTCCACAGAGCCAAGCAGAACATATTAGAGCAACGTATAGCACAGGAATCCACCAAATAACTGTGTATAGCACAGAAGTCAAAGCTAGCCTGTCATAACTTAGCCAAATGTAACATAAACGTACCTAGTCAACCTCAAACTAACGTGCATAGACCACTACTGCTGGCCTGCCCAGAGCCAACTAGAACATACAAGGACACAGCAGAGCAACGAAATACACCGAAAATAGTGTATGCCGCTTAACTCATAGTTACCCATACCTAGCCCAGGCTAACACAACCTAACCAAACGTAGCCTAACTTAACCTTGCGTGCCGAGACCACCATTCCTGGTCCCCCATAGGCAAGCAGACTATACTGAGCCACAGTAGAGCGCAGAAAATCGACGTATAACTGTGTATAGCATAAAGTTCAAATCTATCCAAACCTAACCCGACCAAATATATTCTAGCCAGCCGTAGCCTAACTGAATCTGACGTGCCGAGCTC
>NW_016996393.1:0-1934 GCF_001483705.2 Eufriesea mexicana | reverse complement strand
GGGTTGCTCCAATTATACGATGATAACAGATTTAGTTAACTTATATTAAGACTGTTAATATTGTACTTGCTTATAAACTAAACTAATCGTTAAAAAAAGAAAAGACACGTGGTTTCCTTTACCTGTAAATTTCACAGGTGTCAAATATGTAGAAATAGGTATACAGACAGGGTTCGTAAACCCAGTGTTAATATGACAGGATTAGAGGTTTCATTACGTGAGAGTTGCCAATTTCGAATAATGAAAAATACGTGAAGTTTCAAACCTGAGAATCTCTATCCGCGTAATATCTTTTGTTACATCTGCCTGTAATGAATTAATATGGGAGACATAGGGTACCCAATAACTAATATCGCTAACTTACTATGGAATATAACAATCACATGCTATAGTTACGATTCCCAACACTAAATGGTCCTTCAGAGAATAACATTTAATGTGATACAATGTGATGTTTCTTTTCGCGAGAGCTACCAATTTTGAATAATGAAAAATACGTAAAGTTTCAAACTCGAGAATCTTTATCCATTTAATATCTTTTATTGGCCTATAATGAATTAATCTGGAAGACATAACTAATATTGCTAACTTACTATGGAATATAAGTCACTTGCTCCCAAGTTATCCCAATCCCAAAATTAGGAAAAAGATGTAATTTTAGTACCAACATAGAAAAGTGATTCTAAATTTCATCTACATATATAGTATCCACGCAATTCCAACATAGACCCAGTACTATCAAAAGTATAACAAATCTAACAAGGAATCCCAATAATAGAAACAGGAAATCTAAGCAATCCAATTATTCAGAAAGCAAGTTTGACACATTCTCGTAGATCACCAAATCAAATCCCACCCAAATCCTCTGCAACTTCTTAATCATCCGGTAAAACTTAATCAGGAGCAGCTCTTCCCCCAATTACTTTTTCGATTCATCAGCAAATCATCTGGTTAGGTCGAACGCATCGATGACTGTACTCACGAGGACGCATTTTTCAAGTCGCTCGAGATGGAATCTGTCTCTCAGCCGGCCTGAAAACCCGACAGTGAGTTGGAAGTGGCTGGATGCTCGTCGATTAATCATACTTGTCGGCGGGATTTTCGTCGAAGGCCACGTGAAAAATGCAGGCCAGCGAGACAGAGAGCCAAGCTAAAGAGACGAGGACAGGCCGACGAGTTTGCGTTGCGGAGACGAAGAAAAGGAAGAGACGTAGAAGGGAGGGATCCTTTTTGCGAGCTCCTTTCTTCCTTTCGTGATCTCCTTCCTCTCCTTCGGCAGCTGGATTAGCCGAAACTCCGTAGGAGCCCGGTCCATGGGTCCTTGGGACCCTCGGGACAACGGAACTGGGCCTACTCCTGTCCTTTTGACTCGGCTTCACGTTCTCCTTCACCTGCACGACTGCCAGAGTTTCACCTGGATCGTGGCTGGACGCGTACTTTTACTTGCTCAGCGGCTACGTGGCGCATCCTCGTGGAAAAGCGTGCAGGAATAGAGGTGGTCCCTCCGGGATTCCCCCCACCGAAGTGGGCCAACGAATTCCAGGTGCAAGTCCACGCAGGTGTAATCACTAAATGATTTTTTTCGTGTCGTCCTGGTGCCGCGTGCGCCTCGACAGATGAATCGTATTATGTGGCCCGGTCGTTACGTTAGAAAGTCGCCGCTTATTTTCTTCCAATGGGCCATCAAGATCGCTCGCACGTGTTCGTGTTCCACCGAGCTTTCATTACCTTTCGACGTGGTCTTTCTCTTTATCGTCGCGATTCGTTGTTGGAATCCACGATGAGCCCGAGTTGTTCTTGTTCCTTCGTGCGGAGGTCAGCAGAGGTTGCCGAGGTGCTATGACTGGTGGATTGGTTAGATGATCGTAGAAATGTATTGGGTTGGCAAGAAAGTAATTTCGGTTTGCATCAGTAAATAATGTTATGCTTGTTTA
>NW_016996392.1:0-571 GCF_001483705.2 Eufriesea mexicana | reverse complement strand
CCCTAAACCAAACAAACAGATCACAAACAAACACAGCCTATTTCAACCTAACATACCGAGACACCGCTTGCTGGCCTTGCCAAAGGAAACTTGAAAATATTAGAGCACTGTGGGGCGTAGGAATACCCCTAATAACAGAGTAAAGAACTACACTATAATCTATCCCCCCCTAACCTAACCAATCGTATCATAAGCAAGCGTAACCTAGCTCAAACTAACGTACCGTGACCACTATTTCTGACCACCGCAGGACCAAGCAGATTACATTAGCGGAGAGTGCGACGCAGAAATACATAGAATCGCAGTGTATATCGGAAATGTCAGAGTTTCCCAAACCAAACCCAAACAAGCAGAACATATACAAACATAGGCTGACTCAACCTAACGTGCCGAGGCCATTATTCTGGCTCTCACCAGAGCCAAGCAGGATATTCAACAGCACAGTAGCGCGTAGAAATCCACTGAATAGCGGTGTACAGCGCAAAAAGTTAAAGCTGTCCTGACCAAGCTTAGCCTGACCCAAGCTACCCTTACGTAACCTTGCTCCTCATAACGTGCCGATACAACTATT
>NW_016996391.1:0-351 GCF_001483705.2 Eufriesea mexicana | reverse complement strand
ATAGAATGTGGCTGAAAAACTAAATTTTATTGACATTTCCGGCTAATATGGTGGTTAGATAACTTTCTTACATAAATAAGGAGGAAATATTCTGTTCGCGTGCTATAGGCATTGCATTGCTGTAGAACCTGGAAGGAAAGTCCAGTTATATTGGCAGTTTCGACCAGTATCGTGGTGAGCTATCTTCCTTGCTTAAATAAGGAGTAAAGATGCTTTGTGAGTGCTATAGGCATAGCAATGATACAGTTTGCGGCTGGAAAATACAATTATGTTGACATTTTCGACTAATATCGTGGTGTGCTAGCTTCCTTGCATAAGTAAGGAGGAAAGAACCTCTTGGCATGCTATAGC
>NW_016996390.1:0-523 GCF_001483705.2 Eufriesea mexicana | reverse complement strand
ATTAGTCGAAAATGTCAATAAAGTTGCATTTTCGAGGCAGATTCAAAAGCATTGTAATGGCTAGTGCACGGCAATAGTATCTTCCCCCATTATTTATACAAGAAAGTTACCACACAGCGATGTTAGTCGAATTTGTTATTAAAATTGAATTTCTGATGAAGATTCTATAGCATTGTAATGGCTATAGCACGGCAATAGTATCTTTCTTCCTTATTTATACAAGAAAGTTAGCTCACAACGATATTTGTCGAAAATGACAATGAAGCTGAATTTTCGAGCCAGATTCCAGATGCTACAGCATTGCAATGGCTATAGCACGGCAATATATTCTTTCCTCATTATTTATGCAAGATAGTTAGCTCGCCACGATATTATTCGAAAATGATAATAAAATTGAGTTTTCCATCCAGATACTTTGGAATTGCAATGGCTATAGCTGTGCACTAGTATCTTTCCTCCTTATTTATGCAAGGACGTCAGCTCACGACGATATTGTTCGAAAATGTCAATAAAATTACATTTT
>NW_016996389.1:1060-1267 GCF_001483705.2 Eufriesea mexicana | reverse complement strand
AATTTTATTGACATTTCCGAATAATATTGTGGTGAGCTAATTTTCTTGCATAAATAAGGAGGAGTTTTTCAATTGGCGTGCTATAGCCATAGCGTTGATATAGAATGTGTCTGGAAAATTCAAATTTATTGACATTTTCGACTAATATCGCGGTGAGATAACTTCCTTGAATAAGTAAGGAGTAAAGATGCTTTTTGTGTGCTTTAG
>NW_016996389.1:330-931 GCF_001483705.2 Eufriesea mexicana | reverse complement strand
ATATGGACTCTGGCAGGAAAATTCAATTTTACTGACATTTTCGACTAATATCGTAGTGAGCCACCTTTCTTGCATAAATAAGGAGGAAGAATTCAATTGGCGTGCTATAGCCATTGCAATGATATAGAATCTTCCTGGAAAATTCAAATTTATTGACATTTTCGACTAATATCGTGGTGAGGTATCTTTCTTTCATAAATAAGGAGGAAGGATTCAATTCGCGTGCTATAGCCGTCGCAATGCAATAGAATCTCCCTGAAAAATTAAATTTTATTGATATTTTCGACTAATATCGTGGTGAGCTAACTTTATTGCATAAATAAGGAGGGTAGGTTCTACTGGCGTGCTATAGTCATCGCAATGCACTAGAATCTGGCTGGAAAGCTCAATTTTATTCACATTTTCGACTTATATCGTGGTGGGCTAGCTATCTTGCATAAATAAGGAGGAGATATACTGCAGGAGTGCTATAGGCATTGCATTGATATAGAATTTGATGGGAAAATTCATATATATTTACATTTTCGACTAACATCGTTGTGAGCAAACTTTCTTGCATATATAAGGAGGAAAGAATTTTTGGCGTGCTATGGGCATTGCA
>NW_016996389.1:0-261 GCF_001483705.2 Eufriesea mexicana | reverse complement strand
TAGCTTTAATTCATAAATAAGGAGGAAAGATGCAATTGGCGTGCTACAGCCGTCGCAATGCTTCAGAATCTGGATGGAAAGTTCAACTTTGTTGACATTTTCGACTAATATCGTGGTGAGCTGACTCCCTTGCGTAAATAAGTGGGAAAGATACTATTGGCTTGCTATAGCCTTTGCAAAGCTATGGACTCTGGTAGAAAAATTCAATTTTACTGATATTTTCGACTAATAGCGTGGTGAGCCACCTTTCTTGCATAAATA
>NW_016996388.1:0-822 GCF_001483705.2 Eufriesea mexicana | reverse complement strand
ATCCATACTTCCATAAATGCATACATTCGTACGTCCATCATTCGAAACATCCATCCATCCATATATCCATACATGCACACAGCCATACATCCATACATCCATACATACATTCATCCATACATCCCCACATCCATACATAAACCCCTGAAAAAAACCATCGAACCATACATCCATCGAACCATACATCCATCGAACCAATTCCAGCCGTCCATACAAGCACCCATCCATAAACCCATCGATCCATACATCTATACATCCATGCATCCATCCACCCATTCATTCATACATCCACACATCCATAAATCCATCCTTCCATACATCCATACAACCATACATACATCCATGCATATATCCATACATACATCCATCCATCCGTACATCCATACATCCATCCGTCCTTACATAAATCCATTCATACGTACATCCGTGCATTCGTACATCCATACTTCCATACATCCATGCATCCATACATGCTTACATCCATACATTCTTACATCCATACATCCACTCATACATACATTCATACATGCATACATCCATACATCCATACATCCGTACATCCATCCATACATACATCCATCCATTCATACATCCATATATTCATACATCCATACATCCACAAATCCATCCACCATACATCCATCCATCCATACATGCTTCATTCCATACACCCATACATATATACATACATACATACATACATCCGTACATCCATCCATACATAGATCCATCAATCCATACCACAATCCATCGATACACCCATTCATCCGTACATCCATTCATCCGTACATACGTCCATCCATACCTCAATCCATCCATACA
>NW_016996387.1:0-627 GCF_001483705.2 Eufriesea mexicana | reverse complement strand
TATTAGTCGAAAATGTCAACAAAATTGTATTTTCCAGCCAGATTCTACAGCATTGTAATGGATGTAGCACGCCAAAAGTATCTTTCCTCCTTACCTATGCAAGGAAGTTAGATCACCGCGATATTATCCGAAAATGTGATTAAAATTGAATTTTCTAGGAAGATTCTATAGCTTTGCAATGCCTATAGCTCGCCAGTAGAATCTTTCCTCCTTATTAATGCAAGCAAGTTAAGTCACCGCGATATTGGTCGAAAATGTCATTAAATTGAATTTTACGGCCAGATTCTACAGCATTGCAACGGATATAACACGCGAAAAATATCTTCACTCCTTACATACGCAAGCATTACGCAAGCAAGTTAGCTCACCACGGTATTAGTCGAAAATGTCAATAAAATTCAATTTTCCAACCAGAATCTACAGCATTGCGATGGCTATTGCACGGCAAAAGGATCTTTCCTCCTTATTTATGCAAGAAAGTTAGCTCACCGCAATATTAGTCGTAAATGTCAACAAAATTGAGCTTTCTAGCCAAATTCTATGGCATTGCGACGGTTATAGCAGGCCAGTTGAATCCTTCATCCTTATTTATGCAATAAAGTTAGCTCACCACGGTATTAGTCGAAA
>NW_016996386.1:0-699 GCF_001483705.2 Eufriesea mexicana | reverse complement strand
CGTTCCGCTACCACTACTGCTAACCACCACAGAGCCACGCAGAATATACTAGGACACGGCAGATTGTAGAAATCCAGCGCACTGCAGTGTACAGCACAAATGTCGAAGACATTCTAACCCAGCCTGTCCAAACCTAACCTAACCGAACGTAGACTAACTGAGCATAACGTGCCGCGACCACCATTCCTGGCCTCCTGGGGAGGCAAGCAGGGTACATTAGATAAATGTTGAACGCAGAAGTAATCCGCCGAATTGCAGTGCATAGCGCAAAAGGCAGGGACATGCTGACCAAACCTAGCCTAACCTGGCCTTGCCAAACATAACACAACACAAACGATCGTGCCACGACTACTATTGCGGACCTCGCTAGAGAGAAGCAGATGCTAGCAGAGCAATGCAGAAAGTATGTATAGACCGAATAGCCCCTTATAACACAAAAGTGTAATCTACCCCAACCAATCCTAACCTAACCTACAAAAGCCAAGCGCAATCTGACACTACCTAGCGCCCCGAGATCACAACTGCTGGTTTCCCGAGAGTCAAGCAGGGTATAGGAGAGCAATGCAGAGCCCACGAATCCACCGAATGGTAGTGTACAGCACAAAAGTCAAAGCCATCCTAACCAAACTGAGCCTGACCCATCCTAACCGAGCGTAACTTAACCCAAATAATCGTGCTACGACCGCTATTACTGACCTC
>NW_016996385.1:0-813 GCF_001483705.2 Eufriesea mexicana | reverse complement strand
TGCAAGAAAGATAACTCACCACGATATTAGTCGAAAATGTCAATAAAATGGAATTTTCTTGCTTGATTCCACAGGATTGCAATGGCTATTGCACGCCAAAATGATCTTTCCTCCATACTTATGCCAGGAGGCTAGCTCACCACGATATAAGTCGAAAATGACAAGAAAATTGAATTTTCCAGGAAGATTCTATAGCATTGCAATGGTTACAGCTTGCCAATAAAATCTTTCCTCCTTGTTTATGCAAGAAAGGTAGCTCACCGCGATATTATTCGAAAATGTCAATAAAATTGAATTTTCCAGCCGGATTCTGCAGCACTGCAATGGCTATAGGACTCCGAACGGATCCTTCCTGCTTACCTATGCAAGGAAGTTAGCTCACCACGAAGTTAGTCGAAAATATCAACAAAGTTGAATTTTCCAGGAAGATTCTATTGCATTGTAATGCCCATAGCACGCCATTTGAAACAATCCTCCTTATATATGCGAGAAAGTTAACTCACCACGATATTAGTCGAAAATGTCAATAAAACTGAATTTTCCGGCCATCGGCCAGATTCTACGGCATTGCAATGGCTATAGCACGCCAAAAGCATCTTTCCACCATACTTATGCCAGGAAGCTAGCTCACCACGATATTAGTCGAAAAGGTCAATAAAATTGAATTTTCCATCCAGAATCTTTGGCATTGCAATGGCAACAGCACGCCAATAGAATCATTCCGTCTTATTTACTCAAGAAAGATAGCTGACCACGATATTAGTCGAAAATGTGCATAAAATTGAATCTGTCAGGCACATTCTCTATATCATT
>NW_016996384.1:0-987 GCF_001483705.2 Eufriesea mexicana | reverse complement strand
TTAGTCGAAAATGTTAATAATATTGAGTTTTCCAGTCAGGTTCTATAGCATTGCAATGGCTGTGGCGTGCCAATAGTATCTTTCCTCCTTATTTATGCAACAAAACTAGCTCACAACGATATTAGTAGAAAATGTCAATAATATTGGGCTTTTCAGTCAGATTCTAGAGCATTGCAATGGCTATAGCATGCCATTAGAATCTTTCCTCCTTAATTACGCAACAAAATTAGCTCACAACGATATTAGTCGAAAATGTTAATAATATTGAGTTTTCCAGTCAGGTTCTATAGCATTGCAATGGCTGTGGCGTGCCAATAGTATCTTTCCTCCTTATTTATGCAACGAAATTAGCTCACCACGATATAAGTCGAAAATCTGAATAACATTGTATTTTCCAGTCAGATTCTATAGCACTGCAATGGCAATAGCATGCCAATAGAATCTTTCCACGTTATTTATCCAAGAAAATTATCTCAACACGATATAAGTCGAAAATCTGAATAACATTGTATTTTCCAGTCAGATTCTATTACACTGCAATGGCTACAGCATGCCAAAAGAATCTTCCCTCCTTATTTATGCAACGAAATTAGCTCACCACGATATAAGTCGAAAATGTCAATAAAATTGAATTTTCCAATCAGATTCAATAGCACTGCAATGGCTATAGCATGCCAATAGAATCTTTCCACGTTATTTATCCAAGAAAATTATCTCAACACGATATAAGTCGAAAATGTCAATAAAATTGAATTTTCCAATCAGATTCAATAGCACTGCAATGGCTATAGCATGCCAATAGAACCATTCCGCCTTATTTATGAAACAAAATCAGCTCACAAACGATATTTGACGAAAATGTAAATAAAATTGTACTTTCCAGTCAAATTCTATTGCATTGCAATGGCTGTAGCATGCCAAAAGAATCTTTCCTCCTTATTTATGCAACATAATTAGCTCACCATTATATTAGCCGAAAATGTCAAT
>NW_016996383.1:0-650 GCF_001483705.2 Eufriesea mexicana | reverse complement strand
CATACCTCAATCCATCCATACATCGATCCATACAGCCATTCATCCATACATACATCCATCCATAAATCCACTCTGCCATACGTCCATTCATCCATACGAGCACCCATCCATACAACCATCGATGCTAACACCTCTCCATCCATACAACCACCCATCCATACATCCAAACATCCACTCATCCATAAATCCATCCATCCATACATCCATACATCCATACACACATCTATACATACAACCATACATACATCCATCCATTCACCTCATCCGTAAATCCATTCATCCACCCATCCATCAATCCATCCAACCGTAGATCCATCCATCCATACATTCATACATCCATACATCCATACATACATCAATACATCCATCCATCCTTCCAAACATCCATACACCCGTGCATCCATAAATTCGTTCATCCATACGTCCGTACATGCATACATCCATACATCCATAAGTGCATACATACGTACATCCATATATCCGTACACCCATCCATCCATACATCCATTCATCCACACATATATACATCCATGCACCCACACATCCGTAAACCCGTCCATCCATACCTCAATCCACCTATACATATATCCAGCCATACATCCACCCTCCGGTGCATCCATCCATCCATACATTCATACATACATCAATAC
>NW_016996382.1:0-577 GCF_001483705.2 Eufriesea mexicana | reverse complement strand
CGTAACACAAACTTAGGTGCCACGACCTCTGCTTCTGGCCTCACGAGAGCTAAGCAGAGCATGGCAGAGCAACGTAGAACGCTGAAATCGGCCTGACAGTAGTGTACAGCACAGAGGTCAAGGCTGTTTTAACCAAACCTAGCCAAGACTAACACAACCAAACGTATCATAACTCAACCCAGCGTGTCGAGACCACTATTCCTGGATTCCACAGAGTCAAGCAATTTGTGGCAGCTCATTGTAGAGCGCAGAAGTCCATAGAATAGCAGTGTGTAGCACAAAAGTCGTAGCTATCCTAACCTATCTAATCGCAACCTAACCTTACCAAGCATAACCTAACACAGACTAACTTGCCGAGACCGCTGTTTCTGTCCTCCCGAGAGTTAAGCAGGGTATACTTGAGCACAGTAGATCGCGGAAACCCACCGAATAGCAGTGAGCAGCTCAAAAGGTGAAGCTATCCCGACCAAAGATTGCTTAACCCAACATAACCGAGTGTAACTTGACACAGCATAACGTACCGACACCACTATTGCTGGCCCTCCCGGAGCCAGGCGGAGAATATCAAAGCACTGTA
>NW_016996381.1:0-1118 GCF_001483705.2 Eufriesea mexicana | reverse complement strand
TTTTTTCTCCTTTTTTCGTTGCACGAGAACGGTCATCGTGAATGAGACTGGAAAATCGCTGGGTTCACGGAGGACACCGGAGAAAAGTCGGGGTCACTCGGTTCCAGGATCGATCACGCGGCTTTAGAGCAACGAAAGGCTTGGATAGAGGTTTATATATATCTTGGAAAAGTGTAACGAGTGGTACAAGTCGTGGTATTTTGTTTGCTTCCGATGGTGCCGGGATGTCGCCGAGGAATCGAAGTTGTGTTTCAGAGGTCGAGGGATTCGGGGCGGAAGGGTGGCAGGTGAGGGTGGCGTAGACCGAGGGTTAAGAGGCGTGATATTTAATTAGCTTTAAAGCTTGTATTTTTACAAGACAACTTTAATTCAATTTAATTTTTAAATTCATTTAATTTTAGCGTTTAGGCGTTGATTGTTTGGAGTGGGTTAAGAATATTTTATTTCTTTTCATGTAGAGTGAGGTGACATTTTTTTATGTAGATTATTTTTTACTCGGATTGTTAAATTTATTTGTTATTCGCTATTTGAAAGACGAAATAATTTACAAATTTGTACGTGAAGATTTTTAATCGGAAAATTCTTATCTTTTGCTTATACACTCTCTAAGATTGGACTTCCTGTCTTAACATCATTGCTCTAAACTATATCATTCGTGATAAAATAAAATAAATATAATTCATATTTCAATAAAAGTTTTGTAATAACTCTTCCAGTGTATAAATTGATCTCATTTATGTTTTGATTGTTTATAGCGAGTTAAGAATATTTTATTTTGTCATATGTGGGGAGTAGATTATTTTATTATACACACGAGAAAAATTTGCTTTCTATTTAGATCCTCAAATTTATTTATTATTCGCTATTTGACAGTCGGAATAAATTACAAATCTGTACGTGAAGATTTTTAATTGGAAGATTCTTGTTTGTGCCTCGTAAACTCTCCAAAATTGGATTTTCTGTTTTAACATCGTTGCTCTAAATTATATCATTTGACAAAATAAAATAAATATAATTTATATTTTAATAAAAATTTCGAAATGATTCTTCCATTGTAAATTGATCTCATTTATGTTTTGATTGTTTATAGCGAGTTACGAATATTTTATTTTGTCATA